>NW_020825258.1:0-221525 GCF_003286155.1 Drosophila erecta | reverse complement strand
AATAATGATCTACATAATCACATTTATACAAACGCAATGAACAATACAGTAAAAAGTGTAATTATTAAAAAACTCCCAGATAGACTCTACATGCAATTAGCCAGATTTGATATAACAACAGTCAGTAAATTAAAGCAAATTGTACAGCAGGAGGGTTGTTATGACAGTACATGGTCCGATCACCCAAAATCCCAAAATACTCAAAATACCCAAAATAAAAATCAGTACTGCCCAAACTATAACAACACTTCAAATAATCAAAATAGAAATCAAAATTATAATCAAACATCAATTAGCCAAAATAAAAATCAATATATGAACAAAAACAATAACAGCCATGACCAGCCTTTCGAATACCTATTCCAAGAATTTAAGCAAAAACTCAACCAAGCACAGACACAAAATCCTTTAAATTATTCCAACAACTATCAACAAAATCCAGTTTCTTCATCCGCTCCGAATCCGGCAACAAAAAGGCAAAGACCTAGTATTAGCGGCCATTCAAAAATGGATACGTCCGAAAAGTTTCATCTACATGCCTCGGACGAAGAAGAAGACACAATTCCTTCATAAATATTGTTTTAAACAATATACCGCTCCGATGTGTTATAGACACTGGGTCTACAACATTTAATTTCCCAGTCAAAACTACTAATTTACAAACACACACCATTAACGGTACAATAACCCTAAAGAAAATCATAATTCTAAAACCAAGTAAGCTTTGCCCTACTAAACAAGTTTTTTATATTCATAATTTTTCCGAAAATTACGATATGATATTAGGCACAGGGTTCCTAGAAGACGCCAACGCCCAAATAAACTTTGGCAAAAGAAGTGTAGTTTTAAACAACAACAGGTTCTTAATGGACTACCTACCAGAACGAGAAGGTAGCCTAGAAGACAACCCCGACTATTTGAATGTTTTACAGCCATCATTATCCACTGATGATGAAGCCACAAATTATGCAATAGGAAACGAGATAAGGGAATCAAATGAATTCAAGCTTGACCATCTAAATAAAGAAGAGTCAAATGCCCTTACTAAAATTCTTCAAGAATTTAGGGACATACAATACAGAGAAGGTGAAAATTTGACCTTCACAAGTACTGTAAAGCATGTCATCAAAACTAAACATGAAGACCCAATCTATAGGAAACCTTATAAATACCCCTAGGCCTACGACAAAGAAGTCGAGGTACAAATCAAAGAAATGATTCAACAAGGCATTGTTCGAAAATCGAACTCACCCTACTGTTCTCCTATCTGGATAATACCGAAAAAAAGCGATGCTTCTGGTAAAACAAAGTTCAGGATAGTAATCGACTATTGCAAACTAAACGAAATTACTATTGATGATAAATACACAATTCCTGTCATGGATGAAATACTAGATAAGCTTGGTAGGTCTCAAAAGGTTTTCATCAGATCCAAATGGATGAAAGCTCGATTCAAAAAACAGCTTTTTCCACAAAAAATGGACATTACGAGTACACTCGAATGCCGTTTGGACTGAAGAACGCACCTGCAACATTTCTATTAGAAGACCTAATTTACAAAGATTGTTTAGTTTACATGGACGATATAATAGTTTTTTCCACTTCATTGGAAGAACACTTGTTATCTCTACGTAAAGTATTTGCTAAACTACAAGAAGCTAATCTAAAGTTACAACTTGACAAATGTGAATTTATGAAAAGATAAACAGAGTTCTTAGGACACATTGTAACTACGGAAGGCATAAAGCCCAACCCAAATAAAATAGAAGCCATACAGAAATTCCCATTACCTAAAACTAATAAAGAAATAAAATAATTTTTAGGACTTTGCGGTTTCTACCGTAAATTTATCCCTAACTTTGCAAAAATTGCTAAACGCATAACACAAAAACTAAAAAAACATTCTCATTAACCACAGATGCAAGCAATGCCGCTCTAGGTGCTGTATTATCACAGGATCGTAAACCCGTTTGTTACGCTAGCCGCACTCTCAATGAACATGAACTTAATTATTCGGCAATAGAAAAAGAACTTTTAGCTATTGTCTGGGCCACTAAATACTTCAGGTCCTATCTTTTTGGTCGTAAATTTCAGATCCTTAGTGATCATCAACCTTTAGTTTGGCTCGATAATATCAAGGAACCAGACATGAAACTCCAAAGATGGAAAATCAAACTAAATGAGTTTGATTACCATATAAAATATGTACCAGGAAAAGAAAACCATGTCGCCGACGCACTTTCACGTGTAAAAATAGAAAACTTCTACGGCGAAGTTTCCCACTTCAGCTGCTACCATACATACTAGCCATGAAGATAAACAAAATTACATTTCCTTTACGGAAAGACCAATAAACTACTATAATAAACAAATAGAATTTGTCAAAGACGACAATAACAATACAGAAATAAGAAAATATTTTCATAAAACAAAACTAAAAATCCATTATAAAGAAATGTCAAGCGCTTATGCAAAAGAATTAATAAAAGAATATTTGTGTACAAAAAATAGCGTAATTTATTTTCATAATGAAATAGATTTCCTTACATTTCAAAACGCCTTCTTAGAAATTGTCATAACTAAAGTTATGAGAGCAATCAGTAAATTAATAGATATTGAAACATATTCAGAATTTAAAGAAGTAATAATAAAAACCCACAGAGAACTCTTACATCCAGGTATAGAAAAACAAACCAAAATTTTTTAAGAAAAATATTACTACCCAGACTATCAAAAGTTAATACAGAACATTATCAACGAATGTGAAGTATGTAACATGTGCAAAACAGAACATAGAGACACTGAATTAAATTACGAGTTAACGCCAGAAATTTTCAATCCTAGAGAAAAATATGTTATCGATTTTTATTTAATCGATAATAAAACATTCCTGTCATGTATTGAAATAAATCATGTATTCCAAATATGCCGCCTTAATTGAAGTCAGCTCTAGGGATTGGCTCGAAGCAAAAAGAGCTCTACTTAAAATTTTTAATGAAATGGGAAAACCGTCTGAAATAAAAGCCGATAAAGACTCAGCATTTATGTGTGCTGCATTACATTTATGGCTAAAGTCCGAAAATGTTCACATTAACGTCACAACAAGTAAAAATGGAATTTCTGACATTGAGAGATTTCATAAAACTGTCAACGAAAAGTTAAGAATTATAAGCACTGAGTCCGACCCAGAGAATAAAATAACAAAATTAGAAACCCTACTCTATGTTTATAACCATAAAATTAAACATAATACAACAGGTAAAACACCAGCAGATATTTTTATATATGCAGGAACACCTGCACATGTCACCCAGCAAGAGAAAATTAATAAAATATTAGTTTGGCAAATATCTCCCTTCCGCCTTTTTGTCTTTTGAATTTCGCGGCTATGTACAAAGCGCTACAGAGCTCGTATCTGGCAATACTATACATAATTTGAAAGGTCTTGACATAACCTACAAAACGACGCTATGCATCTATGCTATTAGATTGGATATTGCGTTCAACAGTTATAGAAGTGTAAACATGGAGTTCACTAACGCCGAAATTCGCGCTATTTTAAAGGTTTCCTTCGTTAAAATCCGCCAGAGAAACGTTCCGTGAGATTAATGGTGTTTTGGGGGATGGTACTCTATCACTTCGAACCACGGAGGAATGGTTTCGACGATTCAGAGCCGGTGAAAACGACACCATGGATAAGCCAGCCGGCGGAAGACCTGTGACGACAAATACCGATCAAATCATGGAATACATCGAGTTAGACCGGCATGTGGCATCTCGTGACATCGCCCAGGAGATAGGAGTTAGTCACCAAACCATTTTAAACCATCTGCAGAAGGCTGGATACAAAAAAAAGCTTGATGTTTGGGTGCCGCATGATTTGACGCAAAAAAACCTTCTGGACCGAATCAACGCCTGCGATATGCTGCTGAAACGGAACGAACTCGACCCATTCTTGAAGCGGATGGTGACTGGCGACGAAAAATGGATCACATACGACAATATCAAGCGAAAACGGTCGTGGTCGAAGGCCGGTGAATCGTCCCAAACAGTGGCCAAGCCGGGATTGACGGCCAGGAAGGTTTTGCTGTGTGTTTGGTGGGATTGGAAGGGAATCATCCACTATGAGCTGCTCCCATATGGCCAGACGTTTAATTCTACCATCTACTGCGAACAACTGGACCGCTTGAAGCAGGCGATCGACCTGAAGCGTCCAGAATTGGCCAACAGGAAGGGTGTAGTGTTCCACCAGGACAACGCCAGACCACACACTTCGTTGATGACTCGTCAGAAGCTAAGGGAGCTCGGATGGGAGGTTTTATCGCATCCACCATATAGCCCGGACATAGCGCCAAGTGATTACCACCTGTTCCTGTCCATGGCGAATGCCCTTGGTGGTGTAAAGTTGAACTCAAAAGAGGCTTGTGAAAAGTGGCTGTCCGAGTTCTTCGCAAATAAGAAGGGGGGCTTCTACGAGGGAGGTATTATGAAGTTGCCGTCTAGATGGAAACAGATTATCGAACAAAACGGCGCATATTTGAACTAAATCCGACCTATTAAATAAATTAAACGAAAATAGACATAGTTATGAAGTAGATACCAGATATAGACAAGCACCATTAGTAAAATCAAAGACAACAAACCCATATAAAAAGACAAGAGAAATTACACAGATTGACGAAAAACATTATAAAGAGAAAAACAGAGGCAGGAAAATAACCCACTATAAATCAAAATATATAAAGAAAAAGAAAATTAATGAAACTAAATATAACAATAATTCCAGCACAACCCAAAAATACCAAGGCAATCCAACATAATTACACAATTTTGATGATCCTTTACTATTTTCTATTATGTTTTATCCAACATTTCCAAGGACAAAATCTTGAAGTTAACCCAATTCATGCCAAAAATGGTTACCTTATATTTAATACTGGATCAATAAGCTTACCAATCAATTACGAGTATCACTACTTATCTGTAAATATTACAAAACTAGAACAAACATATGATAACTTAGTAAAACAATCTGAAGAATATGAAACTTTATCCCAAGTCCAATATTTAACAGAGAAATTAAAAAGAGAAATGAATGGCATTAGAATAGCAAAGCGCAGCAAACGCGGCTTAGCTTATTTTATGGGCACAATTTATAAATACCTTTTTGGAACCTTAGATCAAGCAGATAAAGAAGAGCTAGAATATAAAATTCAAAATTTGTCCGAAAACAGCGTCCAAGCTAATGAACTCAACGAAGTCATAAAAACAGTAAATGAAGGCATAAAATTAATAAATTTATTAAGTGCATTACATGAAAGCGATCAAAGATTAAACATTTTATTATTTAATTTACAACAGTTTACTGAGTATGTAAAAGATATTGAACTTGGAATGCAGTTAACAAGACTTGGCATTTTTAATCATAAATTACTAAAACATGATTTTAAATATAAACTCAGAAAAACTTCTACATATTAAAACTTCCACTTGGCTGAAAACGGATACAAATTAAATTCTAATATTTTTCCATATTCCAAAAGAAATAATTAAAACCCCAATCTTTACAATAATTCCATATCCAGATAGTAATCAAAACATTTTAATAGAAAATGTACAAAATAAATTTTATGTTCAAAATAATCAAACTTATTTGGCATCTTCAAAAACTTTAATAATAAACAAATGCTTAACGGGCATACTAAACCAATTTAATACAGAATGCAGATATGTAAAAACTCATAAAGAATTTGAAATCAATTATGTCGAACCTAATATAATATTAACTTGGAACTTACCAAAAACCATACTTAACCAAAATTGCATAAATAGAGATATAATAATAGAGGGAGACAACATAATAAAAGCTTTTAACTGTTCCATAATCGAAGACATCTCAATATCAAACACTTAGATTAGATTACACACAAACGATTTATGTTAACAACAATATCACTAAATTAAAAGCCCTTTCTTATATACAAGCTAAAGATATTTTTGAAATCCATAACAAAGCAAATAATAAATTTCAAATAATTACATTTACTATTTTAATAGTTTTAGTTGTCATAATAATATTCTATTATATCTACAAATATAAGAATATACCTAAGAAAATTATAATCAAATTCAAAAGACAAGTACCCACTCCTATTGAATCAAATATTATAAACAATGATGTAACAGAAATAGAAAATAATGTAAATCCTGTCTTGTATCCTAAATTATCCGCCTGAGGACAGGCTAATGTCAAGTTTCTTCTGTATTTCTACTCGATCATTTTCATCGAGTGTGCCAAACTGAGCCCACAATGTTAATAAGTCCCCGTTTGTTTCTGTGTTGCAGGGTTATTCCGGCTAGTTCTCTTTTCATTTTATTGTATACAAATTTGACTTGGAGTGCATGGTAATTGGTTTGTAGTCTTTGCTCAAAATAGTCGGCCACAATGTCTATTTCACTTAAATTGATTTTCAAGCAATGATGTTCAAAGGAGGATGGTATCTGGACTGGCTTATCGGAAAAAAGGAGATATCCGTGGTTGGTGTTAATATTATTAATTTGAATCTGCTGTCCGTGGACCGTTGTGATCAGCACAAGCAATAATGTTATCAGGTGCCAGGTGCATGTGAAATTGAAAGTTGATTATTTTTCTTTCGCTTTTTGAATTGTGTGTTTGTAGTAGTGAGTAATTCTATTTCTATTAGTGATTTTGTAATGGTCAGAGTCTGTCTGTTTTACATTTTTGGTTGGTATAAATGCGTTTTCTAATTTGCCTTTCTGTAGTGGGCCTTTTCTGTATCGAGTGTCAACTTCATATTCTGCTCTGACGTTATTTATTTTGTTTATTTTGTTTTCTTTGTTTTGTTGGGTGTTGAGAAATATGTGTGCAGGGGTCTGTCCAGTGGTATCGTGTTTGGTCTTGTGATTGTATATGTTAAGTATTGTTTCTATTTCACTTAATTTGGTTTCGTCGTCGTCGGATGTTTTGATTATGCGAATCTTTTCATTAATTGTTGTATGTAGTCTCTCTATGTCCGCCACACCAGTTTTTGTTGTGTTAAGCTGCAATTCAACTTCCTCACTCTCCAGCCACTCTCTGCGCCGTCTCTGTCTGCCTTTAGTAATTTTGGTTTGCCAAGCTGGTTAAATATACACATAAGCGCATTTTTGCATTCTATCCAGTCTTTTGTTTTTATTTCTTCTAATGTGGCAAATTTTTTTGAATAAATGTCCATGCAACTAACGTAATGTTTGCCTTCAGATGAATAAATGTCTATCATGAATTTTTCGCGGCAATGTTCTTGTTTGGGTGTGGTTTTCATTGGCATGTCTGTGCTGCGATGCTCTGTTTTTGCCAGATTGCAAATATTGCATTCGTTTATTATATTCTGGATAAGTGGCTGGCTATTAGGGAAATAGTAAGTTTCTCCGAAAAGTTTATTTGTTTTTTGTATGCCTGGGTGTAGAAGTTTTTCATGAGTAGTCAAGATCAATTCTTTAAATTCTGCGTAAGTGGTTATGTTTTTCAATAAAATTGAGCTGCGTAAGATTTTTGTATATTTGGTGTTTATGGTTTGTATGTGTGCGGCCTGAATGACTTCGAAATCTGCGTCACCATGCTTACGTTTTGAAAGTGACTCTGTTCTTGTGCTGATTTGCCTTCGATTAATTCGTATTTGTTGTTGTAAAGAGTCACTACTTGATCGCGGTAACTAATTGTTGCTTTTGCCTCTGCCAAAAGTTTTTTTTCCTAATAAGATGTCGTAGTTTTCAGAGAAAGGGTGCCATAAAAATTCTTTTGGTGTTGGGAACAAAATCTTTGAAGGTATGATTATACTCTTGTTAACTATGACCGGTCCATTGCTGGTTTGAATAAGAATATTAGTATTTTGGATTGGTAGGTCAAATATATTTTGGGATATCATGTTAACCGTGGATCCTGTGTCAATAAGGCATTTCAAATTATTTTCTTTGTATTTAATTGTTATATATTTGGGTTTTCCTAGGCTTGTGGCTGAAAATTTTCAGCTGGTTCGACATTGGGTTCTTGGCTATCGTTGTTTGTCTCGTCCGTATTAACCTGCTGTGTCATTTGTGTTGTTTGTGGACTTTGATTGTTTTCATCAGTTTGATACTGATACTCCGGATTATAGTCCGAATAGTCGTAAGTTGGATAGTAAAAACTGTCATAAGGAACATATTGCTGATAAGCAGCGCTTATGAAAAATGTTGTTTGTATTAGGGTGATAGGGTGTTGGATGACGATATGGTGGGTTATTAATTGGTGGTGTTTGATACATTTGTGGGGCTGGATATGGCATTGGTGAATAATGTAGGAAAGGTGTATTTAAGTGATTTATTTGTTCGTACATGCCTTTCTCTTGTAAAAGGTTTATAAGTGATCGCAAGTCTGGTATGTTATGATTATTTATTCTTAAATAAATGTGTGTAGGTAATTTTTCAATAAGGGATTCTATACTGGATTTAATTAATCTTAAATAAAGGGTTTTTTCTTCAAGGTTTTGTTTGTCTGCGGTTTTCTGCTTCTTCCAGGAATGCTCGTACACTGCCTCGAACGGGGTCTTCCGAAAATCCTCCAAAAGAATGTTGTTAGGGGTCTGGGGTTTATAGTTGAGTACTAGTTGTCGTCTAAGGTGGGGCCAGGTGGTCATGTCGTTGGCTCCAATGCAGCGCATAACGTCTCCGCTGATGCTGCGCTCGATATGCCCAAATAGGATCTTCTGTTGGCGTTCATCTCCGGTAACATAAAGGGCCAGTATGTAGTCAATCCGGCGTGGTGTTTTTCGATAGCGATTTGATATAATTAACACTATCACGACCGACTGCGCCAATTGTGTATTTCTTCACTTTTGAGTCTATTAAATGGACCGTTGCAGTAACTAAGACCAACGCTGTAACCGAAGTTTTGTCAGTTTTGGGGAGAAATGTACGGCCAGTAGTTGTCTCTCATTTATGTGTTGCCTCCGGATATAAATGACCATTATAATTATAATAATCGTTGTCAACGCTAGGGCCGAGTGTCCACTTGCCGTGTGGAAAATCAAGTCATCAATGTGTACTTTGTTATTTTTCAGAGTCTTGATGCGCATTTGAAGATTTTGCAGTTCATTAGTGTTGTTGACAATCAAGTGCTTCAGCGGGACCAAGTTCCATGTCTCCTTGTCATCTATAATTCGTAAACTGGGGAAGATAGACATTTCAGACGCTGTCGAAATTACTTTTTGAGGAGTAATTATTGTTGTATCCCCTAATATTGCTGTGCATCCTGAAAGTAGTTGTATAATGCATTGATTGGGCAGTCTTATAACTTGATGCTGTTCGTTGCATCTTATATTAACTGTTGTATTCCGAAACAGTATAAATAGCCAACGGTTGGATCCACTTATCTCTTTAATGAACGAATTGCCTTGGAATTCCATCATTTCGCATGAGTGTGCCTTGCTTGGTTTCAATGGAGATATTTCGCAAGAGTGATCTTCCGCGTTTTTCCATGCCCAATTACTTTCGCAAAGCCATGTTGTCGAATCCTCTTGTCTGCATTGTTTAATTTCCAATTCAGACATTAGGTGATATGCGTTTATGTCTGTATTGAACGCAAAATATTTAGAATTCAATTTCGGAATAAGCTTTGTTCCGTTTGTCCACAGTGGTATTTCAAAGAAATCCGTTTCCTGATTGTTGTATATCGGCAATTTTGCTTCAATGAATAGGACATTATCCTTCAACATAGCTTGTGCCTTCATCAGTTTATAGATCAGTGGTAATTGTATAACTGAATTTCCACCCGGTAGCATTTGTTTTCGTCCTAATTTTTTCTTAACTTTTTCGAGCTCCTCCAGCATAAGGAATTTAATTGACTCCTTATATACAATAAATTGCTCCTTCATGGTTTCTGCAATAATATTGACTTGTTGGGTCAGTTTTCCAAAATTTCGGTTTGCTTCTATCGTAGTTGCTCTTACTAATTCTTCCGTGGCATTGATGACCGAGGTCTGATTGTCAACATATTCCATTAGATGTTTTTCGTTTCTTATGATCGTTTGCATATTTTCCTGTATTCTTTGGACTGTTTTTGAGGTTCCGATTTTTCTGTCGCAGTTGTAGCTTGCAATATCAATAAACAGCATAGCACAGTAGCTATGCTTTCAGTGCCATTCCTTTTGTCTTTTGGAACTCGCTGCCTAAGATTCTTGTCCTTGCGTAGCTGCATTGACTCCGTTATAGATGGCGTTGCAGCTCCAGCTGGTTTTGCTTCGCTAACAGGAAGTTGACAGATCTTATTTAGCGATCTTTTTACTTCCCCCTCGTTTGTTTTGACCGTGACTACCCGGACTTTATCATCTTGTCCTTTAGTCTTACTAATGATTCTTCCCATTGGCCATCTTGCAGGGTGAGTGTTCTCATGTTTTATAAGAACCAGCTGTCCCTCCTTCAGATTTGGCTTTTCTTGGCGCCATTTGTTTCGCTGTTGCAATGACACCAGATACTCCTCTTTCCATTTCTTCCAAAAATCACCTCTGATGCGTTGAATAAGCTTCCATCTATCCAAAGAGCTGATTGTCTTACTTTCGTCAAAATGTTCAGGAGCTCCAATTAGAGGTCTTCCCACCAGAAAATGACCCGGCGTTAATATGTCCTCACCATCGTTTTCGCTCCTTACAGTGACTAATGGGCGCGAGTTTAGCACTGCTTCGATCTGACATAGCAGCGATGCAAATTCTTCATATAAAAAGCTGTTTTCACCAATAACTCGTTTAAGGTGATGCTTCACTGATTTTACACCGGCTTCCCATAAACCTCCCATGTGGGGGCTTCCAGGGGGAAAAAAGTTTCAATTGATGCCTTATTTATCTAGTGTATGCTAACTCATTATTGTTTTTAATGGCAACTACAAATTCTTTGTCCAATACTCTTGAAGCTCCCACGAGGTTTGTTCCATTATCTGAGTATAGGTTCTCACTCTTGCCTCGTCTTGCAAAGAACCGTCGAAGAGCCTCCAGGAATTTGTCTGACGAAAGGTCGCTAACAGCTTCCAGATGTATCGCTTTTGTTGCCATACAAGGAAATACACAAATGTATTTAAGCAGCGAATCTGGAACGGTCCGGCGTAGTCGATTCCAGTATTTTGAAACGAGTAATCAGCCGTTACTCGATAAACTGGTAAATTTCCCATCAGTTGACTGGACATCTCTTGCTTGTATCGTATGCATACAATACATTCCCTAAAATATTTCTTTAAGGAATTTTGTATGCCAAATATCCAGAACTCCCTCTGAATATAAGTTCTCATAATGTTAATTCCGCCATGCAGAGTTTCTTTCTGAGAATCCTTTACAATTAACCAAGTCAAATGTGACTTATCCAGTATAATTAGATGTTTTACATTATACGGTATCATTGCGTTTTGTAGTCGTCCACCAACTCGAAGTACGCCATCACTATCCAAAAAAGGATTTAGCGCCTGTAACTTACTCTTTGGGTCTAATGGTCTTTTGTTCTTGAGTAGTCTGACTTCGTGTCCAAAATCTAGCTGTTGTTGTATCTTTACCACAGCAATCTACGCTAGCTTTAATTCCTCCACCGTAAGATGTGACGGCTGTTGCGATTTTCCTCTCAGCTTTGTTATGAAGCGTAATACATACGCCATTACTCTAAGAAGTTTGTCGATCGATGAATACTTCGATAAAAGATGGTTTTGCAGATATTCGGATTTTATCAATGTGGATACCACAACAATTTCCCATTCTTTTTGAGTGGGCCAGTGTTGTGCATCTTAGATAGCCAATTCGGCCCTCTCCACCAAATTTCACAGATTTTAAGAGCTTGTGGTGATATCCCTCTTGAAGCCACGTCTGCTGGATTTTCTTCCGACTTAACGTAATTCCATTTGACATTGGGAATTAGTTTATAGATTTCTTCCACTCTAGTTCTGACGAACTTATCTTTGCTGCGCTTGTTCTGTATCCAAGCAATAGTAATTTGCGAATCACTCCATGCATGCGTTGTAATCTTGTTGCTCCATATAGTCTGCACTTTCGCTAATAACTTAGCTAGTAAATGCGCAGCACATAATTCCAACTTTGGAATTGTTTTCCTGTTTTTTATAGGATTAACTTTGCTTTTTGCTGCTAGTAAGGTGACTCTGCCGCCTACTTTTGTATACACAGCCGCTGCATATGCTTTCTCTGATGCATCGCAGAATCCATGTAGCTCCATAATACCTTTGGAGCATCCAGTCCAGCGTGAAATGCTAATTTCTTCTAAATCTGATAGGCCTTTAGCATATTCCATCCACCAGTTTGCTAAGTTGGATTCCAATTCAACGTCCCAAGTCATCGGTAACTTCCACAGTTCCTGAACGAAACATTTGCCTTGAATCGTTACAGGTGCCAACCATCCTAGTGGGTCGAAAATTCTGGACAACTGTGATAACACTAACCGCTTTGTTATGCGTGTTAGCATAGGTTTTTCTGCCGAAAACGTAAATGTATCCTTCTTCGGATCCCATTGGAGTCCTAAGGTTTTGATCGATTTATTCTCCTCAATGCAGATTTTCTCCGTAGCACCGTCGTCCTGAATGTCGGCTAAAATACGTTCGTCATTTGCAACCCATTTTTGCAGATGCATGCCGGCCTTCTCCATCTCTTGTCTCAATTTCCTTTGAAGTTCATAGCACTCGTTGACTGTGTCTCCACCAGTTATGAGGTCATCCATATAAAAGTCGTCTCTTATTGTTTCTGCTAAGACGGTATCCTCTTGGCAAAAGCGATCTGCCAACTCTCGTAGACATCGGACTGCTAAGAAATGTGCTGCCGAGGTGCAATTTTGGATCATCTCTCCATAGGATATATTGGTATTCTTGGTCTTTCTCAGCAACCTTTATTTGGCGATACATTTTTTCAATGTCAGCTACCATAATATATTGCCACTTGCGCCATTTAATTAGAATATCGAATATATCCTTTTGAATCTTAGGGCCAGCTATAATAACGTCATTTAGGCTTAGTCCATTTGTCGTCTTTGCGGATGCGTCGAAAACTACTCGTAACTTCGTAGTTAAGCTTCCAGGCCTGATGATTGCTTGATGGGGTAAATAGTATTTACCTTGACCCGTTGTCTTTACAGATTCCACATGTCCCATCTTAAGGTATTCTTTCATGAATTCGTTGTATGCAGCCCAGTTCTTTGGGTTTCTTTGAAACTTCTTTTCCATTTGCATAAGCCTTGCCATTGCCTGTTTGCGAGAGTCCCCAAGCTTTGCCTCTTGGTGGAATGAAATTGAAACCACAAATCTGCCTTCCTCGTTGATGACAGTTGTTTCTTGGAATTTTCTTTCGCATTCTGCATTGTCTGTAATCGTCTCATCGGTTTCATCGTCCAATTCCCAAAAGCGTTCCAGGTCCTTTAGATTTAGATGAGCTTTGCAGCTCGAGTTATATTTCCGGACACAATCCATCCAAATTTGGTTTTTTGTCCCAAGATTCCATTTACGGTTTTTATTTTCTCCATCATAATCAGGGGAAATAGATCCACACCTATCACTATGTCAATTCTGCTTGGCTCGTTGAATCGTGGATCTGCTAGCCTGTAGCCCTTCCACTCTTTGTTGATATCAATATCAAACTTTTTGCTGGGAAGGGCTCTATGGAGTGTTGGTAAAACCAATGCTTCCGTTGATGCTTTGAAGCTGCTTGGAATTTTTGGTTTGATCGTTAGGTGGACACTATTTTTTGATAGTTGAGTAGTCTGGGAGATACCTTCGACCTCTATAGTACTCCTTACTCTGGGAATTCTTAATATTTGTGCTGCTTCCTCTGAAATCAGCGTCTTCTGGGATCCACCGTCAATAAGCGCCCTCAACTCGTTGTAACCTCCAGCTTTGTTTTTCACTAAAACAACAGCTGTAGCCAATAGTGTGTCTTGGCCTTGCTTAAGGCTATTGCTGTTGATACTGCGTTTTGTGTCTTCATGCAGAAGGCTGTTGTGTCTTTTGGAGCATCGATTGCATGTAATTTCCTTTCTGCAGTCGATAGCATTAAGCTTTCCAAAGCATCTAAAGCACATGCTGTTCTTTTGAACGAATTCTTTTCTTTTTTCGATTGATTGTGCTCTGAATTTGAGACACTTTATCATATCGTGGCCATCCTTAGAGCAAAAGGCACACGATCTAGCTTGCACTTTTCTTGTAGCAAGCTGAGCGGTATTTTTGGTAATGGCGTTTACTGAGTTGTATTGTTGCTCAATAAACTCCAGTACATCTTGTAAGGACTGTATAGCTCTTGCCTTTTTTACATGCTGTTCATACAGCTGCTAGGCTTCTGGTGATCCACTTGGTATATTTATTTCTTCAAGTGTTTCTACCTTTAATTGCGACTCCTTGTAGGCTTTGACAGCATCCATAGTTTTAATAAATATTTTATCATTAAAATATTGATGATCGCCAACTCCCAATTTTACCAGCGCATTGTTGTTAGTAGTAAATCTAACTACCAATGCTTCTATTGCTGGTATAGATGCCTTTTCCTTGATTGCTTGCAGTATTTTGTTCTGCAGCTCTCCTTGGTCTTGCATCAATTTCACAGATCTTTCCGACAACATGTTGGGAAAACAATCACTGTGACTTTTTTGTGCTTTCTGCTTGTATTCTTTGGCGTGATCCGTTGGAGGATTTTTTGATTGGTCGCCAAGTTGACCTAGCTGTGCCTCGACTCACAGCTGATTGATCAGCCAAGGAAAAGCAAGAACACAATGTTTCACCTTATAGTCCTAGTACTTTAAGGAGTGGTCTTTTATTCTGTGTTTCTTACCACTGGTGGGGGAAACAACAGAATCACTCGAATAACCTTGCTCTTTTTACTTTGAAGCGCTGGTTTTTTTCTTCTGTGTTTCTTACCACTGGTGGGGGAAAACAACAGAATTTCTCGAAGGACCAAAATGTTCACACTATAAACTAATGCGTACACTTAATGAGTTCAATTCTGGTGTTTGAATCTAACTGACTCGCTACTGCGAGGGCATCGCCTTTTATTCATTCTTACATAGGTTCTTATCATCTAATTATATAATGCAGCGCTTGTAAGACGCTGCAGTCTGCGTTGGTCAATGCCGCTGAGGCTTATCTCAAATCTATGTTTTAAGCCTATGACCGCGCTAGTCACCTCCCGCGTGATCATATCTCTTGACACTTCGGCAATAGACCACTGCAATCGTACTTATCTGTAGTTGCCACTTATGCTGTCCCGTGACATGTTTATTGCAGCCCTTAAATAGAACATATTTATAGATTGTCTACTTATCATGTCTAAACACATGTTTAGACAATTGTTCAGTATTCAGCTTAAGACTAAAAATCAAATGCAAGTGAGATTGAGGAGCAGCCTCAGTATTTTAGTAATATTGTATTTTGGGAGAGCGTTGCTCTTGGATACTTAAGTTTGGGAGAAGCTTCGTTGAGAGCAGGCAAAGCTGCTTGGGTCAGGCTTTAGGATTTGTTTACAAGAACGGCTAAGTGCCGTTGCCAAAGAATTGTTTATTAAAACAATGGCATACAGTATCTGCAATGCTCAGATGGCATACAGTATGGGAATCAATTAAGTGCTTTATTGTTTATAGTTCTTTGAAATAATTAAATTGGCCGGTTTGGGTGGCGCAAATACGTCACTATATATATCTAATGCTAGGGCTTATGTACTCGAGTACATATGTGGGGCCGAAGTGTTCCGAAGTTTGGCTGCCTACGCGAGGCAGGCTGCAGGGGATATTGCTACATTGTCTGCTGGTGGCTGCTGCTGAGTCGGCGCAAAGTGTCGCTGTGCTGTGTTGCGACATCGGTCAAAGCCTTTGGTTGTTATTGCCACCGGGGGGGTTCGGTGGTAACTCGCGCTCTCTTTTACACTCGCCTGCAACTTTGTCGTTGCGTTATGATGGTCGCTCTCACTCTCGTTTTCGTATACCTTGCATGCGCATCGCTGCCAAACTTCTCGAAGAAACAATAAATAAAATCGCTTCAATCCGCTATCATAAAAAATGTATTTCATTCACAAAAAAGGAAATTAAAAATGGTTATTAACCAAACGTTTTGGTGACCCCGACCAATATTAGTGCAAATTAATCAAAGATATTTAAAGCATCAAATTTAATTCACTGCTGAGTGATTTGTTCATAAACAATATATAGTGCAATCATACGACTATATAGTAAACACGAAAACATGTGTGCATGTTAATCATAACTGCTTCAAAAATTGCGATGAAAAATTTTACTCAGAATTGCATTTTGATGCATATCTGCAACATAACAATATTCAAAGTTAAAATACAAAGAGCAACATAAAAACTACAGAATATAATAAATGAGTGCAGTGTTTGTAATCGGTACAGAGCACCGAAATACAGACATGCCAATGAAAACCACACACAAACCAGAACATTGCCGCGAAAAATTCATTATAGACATTTACTCATCCGAAGGCAAACATTACGCTAGTTGCATAGACATTTATTTGAAATTTGGCAGAAATCCACATTGGAAGAAATAAAAACAAAAGACTGGATAGAAAGTGAAAACGCGATTATGCCCATATTCAACCACCTTGGCAAGCCAAAAGTTACTAAAGGCGGACAGAGATGGCGCGTTTTCCAGTTTGGCCCTCAAACGATGGCTAGAGAGTGAGGATATCGAATTGCAGCTTAACACAACAAAAACTGGTGTGGTATACATAGAGAGACTACATAAAACAATTAATGAAAATATTCGCATAATCAAAACATCCGACGACGAAGAAACCAAACTGAGCAAAATGGAAACAATACTTAACATATACAAACCCAAAACCAAACACGATACCACCGGACAACTAATATTAGACGCCCAACATAACAAAGAAACAAAATAATTAATGACAGAGTGGAGTATGAAGTTGAAACCAACCACGTATATCTCTTTTTTCCTAATAAACAAGTCCAGATACCATCCTCCTTTGAACATCCTTGCTTGAGAATCAAGTTGAGTGAAATAGACACCGTAGCTGATTATTTTAGGCGAAGGCACTACCATGCACCCCAGTTTAAATTTGTATACAACAAAATGAAAAGAGAACTAGCTGGTATAACCTTGCAGCATAGAAATAAATTGGGACCTATTTATATTGTAGGTTCAGTTTGTAAATACCTACTTGGCGCACTTGACGAAAATGATCGTGTGGAAATACAGGAGAAGCTTGAGACAAACCCCCATACTCGGTAAAATTACATGAACTCAATGACGCTATTCGATTAATAAATTACTGAATGCAAAATATACAGAATTATGAAAACGACAGCAACGTCATTAACACTCTCATATATGAACTCAGAATACATAAAAGATCTGGATATGGGAATGAAGCTTTCCAGGCTCAGATCCCAAATTACTAAACTACGACAAGCTTGAGAGTGTAAACAGCCAGAATATTTTGAACATTAAAATATCTACTTGGATCAATTACAATAATAACCAACCTGTTGTAAATTAAATAATAAAATGTTAATCTTTGATCTCCTTCATTTATCGCACGTAATAAATTTATAATTTTATGCCTGCATTGACTGTTTTTATAACTTCCTTGAGTTCATAAGCTTGGACGCTGTTTTCGGACAAATTTTGAATTTTATATATTTTAACTCTTCTTTATCTGCTTGATCTAAGGTTCCAAAAAGGTATTTCTAAATAAGCTAAGCCGCTTTTGCTGCGCTTTGCTATTCTTATGCCATTCATTTCTCTTTTTAATTTCTCTACTAAATATTAAACTTGGGATAAAGTTTCATATTCGTCTTATCTTATGTTATCTTATGTTTGTTCTATTTTTGAAATATTTGCAGAAAAGTAGTGATACTCGTAATTGATTGGTAAACTTATTACCCCAGTATTAACTATAAGGTAGCAATTTTTGGCTTGAATTGGGTTAACTTCAAGACTTTGTCTTTGGACATGTTGGATAAAACATAATAGAAAATAGTAAAGGGTCATCAAAAATTAAATTATTTTCATTAATTTTCTTTTTATATTTTGATTTATAATGGGTTATTTTCCTGCCTCTGTTTTCTCTTCGAAATGTTTTTCATCTATCTGGGTAATTTTTCTTATGTTTTTATATGGGTTTGTTGTCTTAGATTTTACTAATGGTGCTTCTCTATATCTAGTGTCTACTTCATGCCTATTTTCATTTAATTCATTAGTTTCATTTAATTTATTAGTTTTTTCTTGCTGGGTGTCATATGCGGGTGTTCGTGCATATATAAAAATATCTGCTGGTGTTTTATTTTATTTTATTCTCTGGGTCGGTCTCAGTATTTATAATTCTTAACTTTTCGTTGAGATTTTTATGAAATCTCTAAATGTCTGAACTTCCATTTTTACTTGTGACGTTAATGTTCACATTTTTGGACTTTAGCCATAAATGTAATGCAGCACACATAAATGCTGATTCTTTATCGGCTTTTATTTCGGTCGGTTTTCCCATTTCATTAAAAATTTTAACTAAAGTTATTTTTTCTTCAAGCCAATCCCTAGAATTGACTTAAATTTTGGCTGCATATTTGGTATAAACGTCAATAAATGATAGAAATGTTTCATAATCAATATTATAAAATTGATTATGTGTAATCAAGTGTTATACTATGGTACATATGCTACTATATATTTATTTTCAGTCGTCAATTATTTAAATATTTTTGAACATGTAGGAATTGTCACTCAATTTTTCCTTTATGAGATAGAAGGCTATCACATTTATAAAAAAAAGCAAATAATAATTGCAGAATTAAAAAAGGCAGGACCAGCGCACTTAAGAATCATTTACTTTAGATATTTTTTCGACTTCGCAAGTGTGTGTGGTCGTGAGAGTTTGGCTCGGTTGTGGGCGGTAGAGTTTGCGTGGCAAAAAGTTTTTTGGCAAATGTATAGAAATATAAAAGATATATTTAAGAATGAAAACATTTGACTTTTTTCAATGGGCGTAACAGTTTTGGGCTGTTTGTGAGCGTGACATATTTTTTTTGGCAAATCTATAGAAATTTACAATATATGTATATAAAAAAATGAAAAAATATCAAATTTTTCTAAAGTGTGGGGCGTGTGGGCGAACCAAAAGGTTTTGGCATATTGTAACAAACTGTTTTCCTTAATTTTTTCTCGCTATGAATTGCAACGGCTAGCTCAGAGAGTTTGTGTGTTCATCCCATCAAATTTATGATCTGTGTGATTGCCCGACCAAAGAGAGTTTAGGTCAGAGTTTAGGTTAGAACAGCTTTATTTGTAGACTTCTTAAATGACAGCTTCCTATGGATCTTGCCGTCGGCTGCGCAGTGTCGCTCTCTCGTTGTCCTTACCTTGCTTCACGACCGTGTCGGCTGGAATGGGGCTTAGGATGTTATGGTGGGGAGATGTATCGCCCGTTAGCTCAAGCTGACGCTCTTCCCCGAACCACATTGACCGACCAATGACTCCACTGACCCTTCTGACCGTGCTAGGTACCTGTGCGCTGCCGATGCCCTTCGTTGTCCTGCGGCGTCCTCGACCGTGGTCCCGAGTTTAGGCTTGGGGCATAGGATGTTATGGTGTAGAGGTGTATCGCCCGTTAGGTCAAGCTTACGCTCTTCCCCTCTTGACCGACCAATGACTCCACTGACCCTTCTGACCCTTCAGGGCCCGTCCTCCTGCGCCGCTCGCGTTCTCACTGACTGTTCCCGTTCGACCTTGGCCAGTGTGAGTCCAAGGTTCAGCGCGGTACCGTTATTTTACAGTCGCTCCGCTTTGTTCGGGTCCAAGGTCCATTATTTCCCGTTTAACCTGGTTGCCCTTGACGCCTTCTACATTCCAGCCTTCTTCCCTGTTGCTAGGCAGCTCTCCTGCCACTCGATTTGTGGAGAGTTTTAAGACTTCTTACATCTCCCCCTTCCTTCGGAAGTTTTGAAAAGATGGAGCCTCCGGCGGTCCTCCGCTTCGGTGTCCTCGCATAGGCAGTTTCTCGTGTCTCCTCTCGTCGGTCCTGCGCCTTTTGTTCTCAGCCTGGCAGTCTCAGCCTAGTAGACCCCGTCGTTTAGCGTCTTGACTTGGCATTTCAAACATCCTCGCGCCCTTCTCCAGCCTCCTTCCGTTGTCCTGTACCTTCCTGATCTCAGGCTTGGCGTCTCAGCCTAGTAGACCCTGTCGTTTAGCGTCTTTATCCTCCATATACATTGCTCCTGACTCCTCTCGTCGACCATGCGCCTTCGTTCTCAGCCTAGTAGACCCTGTCGCTTAGCGTCTTGACGTGGCGTCTTGATCCTCTATATAGCTCCTGACTCCTCTCGTCGACCTGCGAGTGTGTGACCACGTGTCGAAAATCTATGTGTAGATTTTTGTTCCCTATCGATCTCACTATCGATCGACCGCCGCTATCGCAGCGCCCCCATCCCGATTTTCTTCCAATGCTTTGATGCCAACAGCTGAGTTGGTATGTTTTCCTTAACATACAGCCTTTTGGTGTCGGTACTGCTGTTAAGGGTTACTTTGCATCCATGGTACTTTCACGCTGCCAGTAACCACTCGTCGTCGGCTTTTTTTTCCATGACAGCGATTTTACCTCCGCCGGTGCATGATCTCGCCTTGGGGCCGGTTATCGTACGTGTGCGGTTGCTATTTGCTCGCTTCTGCTCCTCGCTCGACGCCTTCTTCCGCTTGTCTGCTGCGAGTTACGATACCCCGTATCGTCTTCCCCTTCCTCTCCTACGGAATCGTCCTA
The DNA here is from genome assembly GCF_003286155.1 of Drosophila erecta. NCBI lineage: Eukaryota > Metazoa > Arthropoda > Insecta > Diptera > Drosophilidae > Drosophila > Drosophila erecta. The sequence continues at coordinate 200,743 of NW_020825258.1, read as the reverse complement.
CAGCTCCACCTAACAACACCGTGCTTCCCGTGTCTCCGACCTTTTGTAGCGCCTCCAGTATGACGATCGTTTCGGTCTCGTCTTCCGTTTGCTCGATGAATTCCGACAGCGTCTTCCGCATCTCCTCGACCAAACCCTCCAGCTTGATCCCTAGAGCGCTCGCTATGGCTGGAAAATCATCCTTCTTCAGGCTGTAAAGCCACGACTTCCCGGTATGTTCAATCACAGTTGGGCGCCAGATGTAATGAACTGTTTTCCTTAGTTTTGCTCGCCACGAATTGCAACGACTATCTCAAAGATTTTGTGTTTTCGTCCCACTAAATTTATGATTTGTGTGATTGCCCGACCAAAGAGAAGACAGAGTTTAGGTTAGAACAGCTTTATTTGCAGACTTCTTTAATAACAGCTTCCCATGGCCCTGGTGGGGAGGTGTATCGCCCGTTAGGTCAAGCCGACGCTCTTCCCCGAACCACATTGACCGACCAATGACTCCACTGACCCTTCTGACCGTGCTAGGTACCTGTGCGCTGCCGATGCCCTTCGTTGTCCTGCGGCGTCCTTGATCGTGGTCCCGTGTTTAGGCTAGGGGCTTAGGATGTTATGGTGGGGAGGTGTATCGCCCGTTAGGTAAAGCCGACGCTCTTCCCCGGACCACCTTGACCGACCAATGACTCCTCTAACCCTTCACGGACCGTCCTCCAGCGCCGCTCGCGTTCTCACTGACTGTTATCTTGTCTTCGCGTACTCTCGCGTATTCTCCCTGACTGACTGGCCTAAAGTAGGGCTCCTCGCGTATTCTCACTGACTGTATTGATTATCCTATTGCATGTACGGCACTTCGCGTGTTTAGCTGACGGTCTATCGCGCGGCCACGTCGGGACTGCGCCCGTACTCTGCCCGATTATACTCTTGCACGTATGAGTTACGCGTGTTTAGCTGACTGTCTCCCCTTTTATAGGCCGCGGGATCCAGTTGTTTTCCCCTTTTGCGCACGGCCCGCTCGGGTACAAGGTCCAACCCAGGTCCCGTTAGTTCGCGGTGTGTCCTCTTTGTGCTCGACAAAAGTCCGCACAGTTCCCGTTCGACCTCTGTGCCCTTGGCCAGCTTGAGTGCTAGGTCCAGCGCGGTACCGTTATTTCACGGTTTTAAGACTCCTCACAATATCTATAGAAATTTACAGGACATATTCAAAAATGAAAAAATATCACAATATTTTGCAAAAGTGTGGGTGTGACGGATTTGTGCGGTTTGTGGGCGTGGAAAAAAGTATTTTAGTAAATCTGTAGAAAATTAGAAAACATATAAACAAAATGGAAAAATGTCACAACAGTTTTCAAAAGTGCTGCGCCTATGTCTCTGGACATCAACATGCTAGCTTTTGTAGTTCCTGAGATCGAGGCGTTCATACGGACAGACGGGCATGGCCAGTTCGACTCGGCTATTGATCCTGATGAAGAATATATATACTTTATATCGTCGGAAACGTTTCCTTCTGCCTGTTACATACTTTTCAACGAATCAAATATCACAAGGATTTGTGAGGCTCGCTTTGAAATCTCCCAACGAACTGAGGATTTAAGCGTTATTAGAACATCATCAAATATCTTACTCAAATCGCTTTCAATTTGATCAAAATCAAGCTCATCAATACGTCCGATACGTTTTTTTTGCAGCTCATCGACCAGCTCCAATCTCACATGCAGAACGGAATCATCAAATGAAGTTAACGCAGAACTAGATTAAGAATCTGCCAATCTTTCCACTCTGTTATATGTACATGTCAGTTCCCTTTCGCCTCAAAAATGTCACCCTGTTTGCATCAGCGGTAACGTTTTCCGATAACGTTTTCCGTTTTTCCAGCCATGGCCACAGCAACAACAACAAATTCGGATCCAGCGGGAAGATATGCGCAAAGAAGAAATAGCGGCAACTTCCGTTATTTGGCTTTAATGTGCAATTATTGTAGACAAATATTGTTCAGTTTATGTAAATTAATTTCCGTTTAATTAAAAACTCAGAAACTTTATTTTGTTGTGGTTTTATTCAACTCCAAATTGTGACTGAACAGAAAAGATCTTAGAATACCCTAAGCTAGCTGTGGGTGTTAAGCAGCGACGCGGCAGAGCTCTGCAGTTCTGTTGCAGTTCTTCAGTTGGTTCGGCGGATGTTTAGTTTATTGAACTAAAGCAATGTTGCCATATTTTCTTGTTAAATGTTGTTTTATATTATTAGCTGTAATTTTATGATTTATTGATTCGTTGACTGTTTATATTGTTTTGTATTAACTGTAGTTAACTCTCCCTCCTCAAAATCGTGCTAGTCCTCGAACAGTTGCTTTTTTTTTTTCTTTTTAAAAATATGGAATATTATTAAAATCCGGATAAATCTTTTTGAGCTGTGATATTGTATTCATCGGGATTGTATTATTTAATTTTTGGGGAGCTTTTTCTTGTATTTGTAGAATAACTTTTTCTTTTGGTCGACAAGGAATTTTGCAGTAGAAATAATGATGATTATGATGCAAATAAGGGTGAGCATGGCTATGCGATTAGCCGTAGAGTGAGTCGCCAATTCGATTAGATGCTTTGTATTTTTAATATGGAGAGTTTCTAATGCGTTTAAGGATAGGACTTGTAGTCGCTCGGTATGTGCCCATTAGATGTTGAGTTATTGGGTATATTGTCATTATAATTATTAAGTAGAATTATGCTCTTGTCGATTTCTTCTATTTCTTCGATATGTTCCGCGTTACTAAAGTCACACAGCGATTCCTTTCCCTGAACTAGCTTAAAAATACATTTTGTGTTATTTAGGTTTACAATATTGTCCTTATTACAAGTTTTTAGATTATTAGATAATTTACAATTTGTTGGTATTTTTAACATTTGTTAAACATCGACAAATTCTAACATTTCTTCAATGGACAAGGAAGTTAAGTTGCCTTTATGGAATATATTACGGACTTCTGCAGTTTCTATTTCATTTAAAAGTAATGTGTTTATAATATTTAGTTTTGCCCATTGAATGGCGTATTTGACATTTACTATTTCTTCTTTCATTAATCTAACCTGATTCTGTAAACTTGTCGCTTTTTATTATTAAAAGAATCGTCACGTTTTATTTTTTTTATTGAATTTGCCAACATATTTGAAACTTTAGTTAAATTGTTTATCCTGTTCTGTAATTCGTTATTTATAAATATTTGATCGTTATTATATGAAATAAGGTCGTTAGGATTATTTTCGATCATTACTAAGTCGGCATGATCAGCGTTTCCTGCTATATATTTCCAGGCTGATCCAATCCAATTGATTGATCTGGCCTGTCTATTTTTAAATGATGAAGTAAGAGTGCTTAATGCTGAGAGTGTTTGACTATTTCGTGGGTTAAGGTATGGTAAGTAGCTATTTCTTAGGTCAGTAACTGTGTGCTCGCGAATTTTCTGATGTTCGTTTCGATTTGTTATTAATATAAATAAGGTGTCTAAACATGTGTTTAGACATGATAAGTAGACAAGCTATAAATATGTTCTATTTATGGGCTGCAATAAACATGTCACGGGACAGCATAAGTGGCAACTACAGATACGTACGATTGCAGTGGTCTACTGCTGAAGTGTCAAGAGATATGATCACGCGGGAGGTGATTAGCGCGGTCATATGCCACAAACATAGATTTAAGATAAATCTCAGCTGCATTGACCAACGCAGACTGCATCTGCAGTCTTACAAGCGCTGCATTATATAATTAGATGATAAGAACCTATGTAAGAATGAATAAAAGGCGATGCCCTCGCAGTAGCGAGTCAGTTAGATTCAAACAACCGAATTGAACTCATTAAGTGTACGCATTCGTTTATAGTGTGAACATTCCTTCGAGAAATTCTGTTGTTTCCCCCACCAGTGGTAAGAAACACAGAATAAAAGACCACTCCTTAAAGTACTAGGACTATAAGGTGAAACATTGTGTTCTTGCTTTTTCTTGGCTGATCAATCAGCTGTGAGTCGAGGCACAGCTAGGTCAACTTGGCGACCAATCAAAAAATCCTCCATCGAATCACGCCAAAGAATACAAGCAGAAAGCACAAGTCACAGTGATTGTTTTCCCAAGATGTTGTCGGAAAGATCTGTGAAATTGATGCAAGACCAAGTAGAGCTGCAGAACAAAATACTGCAAGCCATTAAGGACAAGGCATCTATACCAGCAATAGAAGCATTGGTAGACCAATTTACTACTAACAACAATGCGCTGGTAAAATTGGGAGTTGGCGATCATCAATATTTTAATGATAAAATATTTATTAAAACTATGGATGCTGTCAAGGCCTACAAGGAGTCGCAATTAAAGGTAGAAACACTTAAAGAAATAAATATACCAAGTGGATCAAAATTATCTGATACCGCATCAGATCGGAGCTCCAGTCCAGTTGATAATCTGGTTCAACTGGTGGACACAAGAGCGGACAGGGTGAGGCAACAGATAAGCCTAATCTACGAAACCCTGGATAGTTCAAGTGAGATTGAACTAGTTAAGCAGCTGGCAATGATGAAAAGTCATTGGTCCAACGTGACGGACACACTGAAACTGCTTGAAAACAAGTATGACAGAACTGCCTTTGATCAAGATTGAAAGTTCAAAAGTTCCAACTACGACGTGCCAAAACTCCCAAAAGTGGACCTTCCAACGTTCAATGGAAATGCGAAGGAATGGCCAACATTTTACAAGCTGTGCTCTGAACTAATAGACAGCAGGAAGGATCTCAGCAACACAAGGAAGCTGGGATATTTAAAGAGAAGCTCAAATGGTGGTTAGCCATTTTATAACGGGGTCAGCAGCTAGCTATGAAGCAGCGTGGGAGCTTATCTGCGACCGAGACCATATTCATCATAAAGCAAAAAGGAAAAATAGGAAGCTCTGCTGACGTAATTTTAGCAGAAATTCTGCTGCGGAAATTTTCGCTAGAAGCCTTGCAGCTGTATGAACAGCATGTAAAAAAAGCAAGAGCTATACAGTCCTTACAAGACGTACTGGGGTTTATTGAGTAACAATACAATACAATACTGCGGAAATTTTCGCCAGAAGCCTTGCAGCTGTATGAATAGCATGTAAAAAAGGCAAGAGTTATTACATGGCGTACTGGAGTTTATTAAGCAACAATACAACTCAGTAAATGCCATTACCAAAAATACCGCTCAGCTTGCTACAAGAAAAGTGCAAGATAGATCGTGTGCCTTTTGCTCTAAGGATGGCCACGATATGATAAAGTGTCTCAAATTCAGAGCACAATCAATAGAAAAAAGAAAAGAATTCGTTCAAAAGAACAGCATGTGCTTTAGATGCTTTGGAAAGCATAATGCTATCGACTGCAGAAAGGAAATTACATGCAATCAATGCTCCAAAAGACACAACAGCCTTCTGCATGAAGACACAAAACGCAGTATCAACAGCAATAGCCTTAAGCAACGCCAAGACACACTATTGGCTACAGCTGTTGTTTTAGTGAAAAACAAAGCTGGAGGTTACAACGAGTTGAGGGCGCTTATTGACGGTGGATCCCAGAAGACGCTGATTTCAGAGGAAGCAGCACAAATATTAAGGATTCCCAGAGTAAGGAGTACTATAGAGGTCGAAGGTATCTCCCAGACTACTCAATTATCAAAAAATAGTGTCCATCTAACGATCAAACCAAAAATTCCAAGCAGCTTCAAAGCATCAACGGAAGCATTGGTTTTACCAACACTCCATAGAGCCCTTCCAAGCAAAAAGTTTGATATTGATATCAACAAAGAGTGGAAGGGCTACAGGCTAGCAGATCCACGATTCAACGAGCCAAGCAGAATTGACATGGTGATAGGTGTGGATCTATTTCCCCTGATTATGATGGAGAAAATAAAAACCGTGAATGGAATCTTGGGACAAATAACCAAATTTAGATGGATTGTGTCCGGAAATATAATTCGAGCAGCAAAGCAAAAAATTATAACTGCCACTACAACAATAAATCTAAAGGACCTGGAACGCTTTTGGGAATTGGATGGAAGCTTATTCAACGCATCAGAGGTGATTTTTGGAAGAAATGGAAAGAGGAGTATCTTGTGTCATTGCAACAGCGAACCAAATGGCGCCAAGTAAAGCCAAATCTGAAGGGGGGACAGCTGGTTCTTATAAAACATGAGAACACTCACTCTGCAAGATGGCCAATGGGAGAGTCATTAGTACGACTAAAGGACAAGATGATAAAGTCCGGGTAGTCACGGTTAAAACAAGCGATGGGGAAGTAAAAAGATCGCTAAACAAGATCTGTCAACTTCCTGTTAGCGAAGCATCTATAACGGAGTCAATGCAGCTACGCAAGGGCAAGAAGCTTAGGCAGCGAGTTCCAAAAGACAAAAGGAATGGCACTGGAAGCATAGCTACTGTGCTATGCTGTTTATTGATATTGCAAGCTACAACTGCGACAGAAAAAACGGAACCTCGAAAACAGGCCAAAGAACTTGGGACAATTTACGACATCGACGCAAAAGCTGCATTAATGGTGAACAAAATTGGTAAAATTGAGGTCGCTACATCCAGTCGGCAATTATTATTTTATTATGACATGCAATCCTATTTTTACGTCATAAAACAATCAGAGGACTTCCTGGAAAAATCCCGCTTGGTTTGCAAAAAAATGCCACCAATGCCATCAATGCCACGGAAGAATTAGTAAGAGCAACTACGATAGAAGCAAACCGGAATTTTGGAAAACTGACCCAACAAGTCAATATTATTGCAGAAACCATGAAGGAGCACTTTATGGTACATAAGGAGTCAATTAAATTCCTTATGTTATCAAATCAAGTGCGAAACTGGATTGAAGAGGTAGAAAGCCTACAAGCAACAGCGATCTCAATGATAACGGACATTAGTGAAGGAAGAATTCATCCTACACTAATTGCGCCTAACAAGATGCTGGAGGAGCTCGAAAAAGTTAAGAAAAAATTAGGACGAAAACAAATGCTACCGGGTGGAAATTCAGATATACAATTACCACTAATCTATAATGTTGAAGGATAATGTCCTATTCATTGAAGCAAAATTGCCGATATACAACAATCAGGAAACGGATCTCTTTGAAGTAGTCCCAATACCACTGTGGACAAACGGAACAAAGCTTATTCCGAAATTGAATTCTAAATATTTTGCGTTCAATACAGACATAAACGCATATCACCTAATGTCTGAAATGGAAATTAACCAATGCAGACAAGAGGATTCGACAACATGGCTTTGCGAAATTAATTGGGCATGGAAAAACGCGGAAGACCACTCTTGCGAAATATCTCCATTGAAACCAAGCAAGGCACACTCATGCGAAATGATGGAATTCCGAGGCAATTCGTTCATTAAAGAGATAAGTGGATCCAACCGTTGGCTATTTAGACTGTTTCGGAATACAACAGCTAATATAAGAAAATTAGGGTTTCATTTTCTTAAAGTTCATTGATTTGTTTGTTGAGTTCGTCTTTTAAAGCAAATGAGAATGGGTAAAATTTCGAATAAACCGGAGTATCTGTGTCTGTGCGGATTTCTGCTTTGACTCTAGTGGTGTAGGTCAGGTTTTCGTTGGGCTCAGCAAAAAGGTTGGGGTATTTTTTTACAAGTTGGCTTAAGTTTGTATTTTGAGATTCTGTCAGGTGTTCTGTTTTTGGGATTATTACGTTCACGGATTCAAATTTCTTTTCTTGTATTGGGACCATCATACCATTTTTTAGTAACATTAGTTTGCTTTTGATGTCGATTACAGCGTGACATGTAATCGTGACATGGTGTCGATTACGATGTACATCGTCGTGTGATTAGTTCGATATGCTTGATTTTCTCTTGTCGGCGTAGTGTAGTGAAAGACATTTGGAAATAGCATTCCAATTAAGGGGGACATTGTATGATTCAAGTCCAATGTCTGCGTTACCCGTAATTTTATTCCTAATAGTATGTAAAATTCCAAAATATTTTTTGGTACCTAAGGTGTGTTCATACGTTTTTAGTATTCGATCAATGCTCTTCTTCCATGAACTGAATTCGGACGGATTGCCGGAAAATTCGCGAAGACTTTTTACTATGTCAGGAATCTTATTAAGATCAGCTAAATTTGCTCGGAATTGTGGTAAAATGTTTTGGTTTTCTGCACTTGTAAAGTCATGATATTGTTAGGCTAAAACTTGTCGAATCATAGTTTGTAATTGTTCTTGCCCCATGTTTCTATTTTGTTAAAATAATTCTTGTCTTTGTTTATGGCGTGAATTTTCTTCGATTAGCTGCTGTTCTATATTCCCTACTGATGGTATAACTGGCTGCTCTGAGTAGAGAACGGGTGGCCTGATAAGGTTATTTTGATTAGCCATACGAGTGAAATTTGTCAGGGAATTTGTCGATGTTAGGGAATTTAGTTAGGTTTGATACTTGATTTCACTTAAACTAATACGTTTATCGATAAAAAGTAAAGTTTAGTGTTTAAATTTGTTTAAAATTAGAGTGTGTTTTCGGGTCATTGGCCTGTGAAAGTTTAGTGTGAAAACAAAATTTGTATTAAAAATTTTTCCTTTTAAATATTTTTTTCAATGGTAAGGTTTTTTTAAAAAATTGTTGTATTTATGTTATTGTGGTGGAGTTGTGGAGTTTATTTAGTTATCGCTTTAAGCAATTTTTTTTTGTTAATATATATTTTTAGAAAGATTATTTATCTAGTTATTGTTTCCTTTTAGCACTTAGTTTCACTTATTTTTGCTTAAACTTTATTTTTGTTTGTTTTGACTTAGAACTTTTGATTTGATTAGTGTGTTTGTTTTACTTATTCTCACTAACTTACATTATTTGAATGATGCGGCTACTCCTCCTAATGGTCCGGATGTTGTCCTGTTCGCTTCCTACTTGGAATCCTGCGACGCACACAAAATAGAGGATGTCCTGCGGGCGTACCTGACAAGACTTGTAGACCACCGATAAATCAGAAAAATTTAATTGACAATCCTGTGTTGCTTTTCGATTTCCAAAATAATGGAAAGAATCACTTCAAATTAAAACTGGGTTTTATTCTTGGGCCAGTGGAGTAGAGCAAAACTTTTTATTTTTTGCATTAAACTGAACTTAATCACTTTTTTTCTCGCACTGGTCCCTGTTTGGGCGCCAAATAATTTCTGTTTAATTAAAAACTCAGAACCTTTATTTTGTTGTGGTTTTATTTAACTCCAAATTGTGACTGAACAGAAAAGGTCTTAGAATACCCTAAGCTAGCTGTGCAGCTAGCTGTGCTAGCAGCGACTCGGCAGAGCTCTGCAGATCTGGTTTGATCTGACCATGATCTTTAATGTCAGTTTGTGACATCAACAGTCTCGACGTCTACACTCCAGCCCCTATACCTCCACGCCAGAACTGTTAGTTCGTCGCCCTCTTAAGTTGCAACATAGTGTAACATTGTGGGCGGAAACAGCTCAGCAAACGGAGGCATTCACCAAATCCGCTGGGTCAGCAGATTCATAACAACCAAACATGAATATATAATATCATTCTTCTGTACAGTAGTCAATCTGAGTTTGACGAGCTACTGAACCACATCTATTGTTCAAATAAATAACTAAAAACAAGAATCAAAACCATCTTATAATTATATTGGATTGGAGGGCAAAACACTAATACTTAGACCAAACGGACTAGAAGGAATTAGTCAGAAGAGACCACCCTGACTATAACTGGCGCAGTCGGAAACCGGACCAAATGAAGCTCCTATGCATTATCGTTATATACAAGTGAGTAGAGTGAGAGAAATAAAAATGCCAACACTTACACTTACACTTACAAAAAGAAACATTTTTTTCCAATACATACAAAAGACCTACACACGTTGTGATGCAATAATATAAAGTAAAAAAAATAAAAATGATAATAATAATACATAACTAGTAAGAGATTTTTTTTTTGACCAAGTAAATCGAAGCATTCAATTGCATAATATTTTAGCCACGTAGGAAATTCAAATAGAACGAATACATTGGCAGAAATATTCAACAAGTGTCTGGTTACATTAAAGTTCAAAGAGATCGATTATAATAACCAGAATAAATAAAAGCACAAAAATCCAAGTGGGACCCAAACCGCACTTATGTAGTAAATCAATGCTTCCACAGTGCAGTTGAGGATCTCATACGTGAGCTTGGTGAAGTGAACCACGTCAAACGGCTTGCCGACGTCCGAATTCGAGTTCGAAGTCAACTCAATAGCGACGATCCACTGGCGTGTCTAGCTGTTGGGCTGATGTCGAACAAGTTACGCTAATTGTTTAAAGCGGACAATTGGTTCAGCGGCACTCGTGGCTCTCTCCATACCAACATGTTGTTGCAGATTGATTTAGCCGGCGGCTTTTATTCAGGTCAATCGAGCATGCCTTGTTGATCAAATTAACAACAACCAACATATATTATAAACAAAATTTAATCGATTGCAAAAAAAAAAAAAAAAAAAAGATCAAATTCTAGACTTTAGGGCAACCTACGGAAAAATTTTCGGAAAACACTGGGATAGAATCCTTCGACAAAACTTGCCTATATACATTCATACACGGCATTAATGGCCCATTAGGGGCCACTGTGAGAACTTCCAAACCTAGAAGTGTCCAGGAAGCCTATGATGTGGCCATCAAAGAAAGATACATTTACAGGAGAGAAAATTGGTCTAAACAAACTCAAACTTCAAGACCAAATAATTTCAAATATATTAGGAAAGATTATCTTAAATATCGTGGACCTCGGGTCGAAAGAGTTATTAGAAGACCAGACTTCGACAGAAATCTCAGATCTAGGGATCAGCTGGCAAATCACGCTAGGCCTAGAGCCTACGACAGACCATTTATCAAAATGAAGGCTATCATGCCTAGAGTAGAGAGAAGAAAACAGTATGACAAGAACAACACAGACAAACACCACTTAACCACATACAAACTACAGATGAACAAGAACTACACAATATTAAGGACGGAAATTTTCAACTAAAAGGCTCGGCGGACAGACAGGGTATTTAGAAAAATTTAAGATCGGAAGTCCATTACTTTACATACTACTCAACTTCGATTCAAATAGACCACTTAAACTCCTAGTATACACGGGTGCTACTTCTACTTTCATTAATCCATTAATCCTCATTGAGGAATATAACCAAGAGACGCTAGAAACACCAATATTAATCACCACAGCCTTAGGCTCCCACAAAATAAATAAAATGACCAGAGATAACCTATTCACGGAATACAACTGCAACGATACTTTTCCATTATTAATTTTTTAAATTTCAAAACTATTTCAACGGAATGAACACATTGGATAAAATACTAGGGACAATAAACATACCATGTAAGACATGAACTACACCCAATTTCACTATTAAATTACTTCAACAAGAAAAACGTAAAGCAGAATTAAATCTAAGATATTGGTAATGCTACCCGTCACAATTAACGAGGGTACATTTTTATGCGAAGACCAATTCATTTCTGAAAACATGTTTATTACCGATGGTCTATATATAGCCCACAACTATTATAGTTGTATGGAAGTAGTAAACTACTCTAATAAAGAAAAGAAAATTTGTATAGAGGTAAATTATTTTAACATTTTAACATCATTCTTATAGTAAATCCGACAGTACTCCTACAACAAGATAAGGACAAACAATAACTTCCGATTAGAACACCTAAGCTCTGAAGAAAATACTGCACTTAAAGGATAATTCAAACAATGCCCTAATATATTTTACAAAGAAGGGGACAAATTACCGTTCACCAATGTAGTCAAACATTAGATTAAAACAACTGACCAAGTACCGGTACACAAAAGACCCTTCAGAAAAGACAGAAATAAAGGACCAAATTAATAAACTTCTAGAGCAAGACATAATTAGACAGCCATTCACCCTGGAGCGCTCCAGTTTTCCTAGTTCCCAAGAAACTGGATGCCTCAAACCAAAAGAAGTGGAGACTAGTTGTAGATTTCAGGCAGTTAAATGACAAAACAGTCAAAGATAGATACCCAATGCCCTGTATTTTTCGGCCTTAGCAAATGGTTATCACCTAATTGAAGTAGAACCTATCGATAGAGTCCGCTGTAGGCGGACATTTCGAGTTTATCCGAATGCCATTCGGCTGCACCTGCAACCTTCCAAAGGGTAATAGATAACATTTTGGCGGAATACAATGGCAAATTCTGTCTGATCTATCTAGAAGATATAATAGTATATTCAACCTCTTTGGGGGAACATATCAACCACTTAAATTCAATCTTCAAGAGACTCACTCGGGCAAATTTAAAACTTCGACCTGATAAGTCAGAGTTTCTCAAGAAAGAAATAGAATACCTTGGCCGTATAGTAACTGAAAACGGCATCAAGCCGAATCCAAAGATGATCGAAACGATCAAAGCCTTCCCTATACCCAAGACCTAAAATTAAATTAAATATTTCTTGGGGTTGTTAGACTACTACAGAAGGTTTATCAGAGGCTTTGCCGAGATCACAAAGCCACTACAACTGAAAAAGAACTCGGACGTGACTATCGACGAAAATTACACTAAAACATTCTAATTTTGCAAAACACTCTTATGCAATGATCCCATTTTACAATATCCCGATTTCACTAAGCAATTCATCTTAACAACCGATGCTAGTAATTTAGCAATAGGAGCAGTGTTGTCACAAGGAACTATAGGGAATGATAGACCAATAGCATATGCTACAAAACATCATAAAAAAAGAACTACTGGCAATAGTGTGGTCAGTAAAGTATTTTCGACCATACTTATTTGGAAACAAATTTCTGCTGATCACCGATCACAAACCTTTGGCCTGGTTAAAAAATTTAAAAGAACCCAATTCCATGCTTGTAAGTTGGAAACTCCAACTCTTAGAATATGACTGTGAGGTCATTTACAAAAAGGGCTCTCAAAACGTGGTTGCAGACGCATTAAGCAGAATTGTCATAGATCTCAACACGAATGAAACCAGACCAATCACTCTTGACACAGAAATTTCAAACTCAAACAAGCCCATTAATGAGTTTGCAATTTAAATCATATTAAAGATTGCGGATTGAGCAATATCCTGCTTGGAAACACCATTTAAAAACAAAATCAGACGATTTATTTCCAGACCTTTTTTCGATAATAAAACAATAATAGACATACTAAAAATACTGGTTTAAAAGCCAAATAAGACACACGCAATTTACACCACGGACACAATCTTCGAAACATTACAAAAAATGTATTCAACATATTTCGCCCCAAACAAAGCTTATAAAATTATAAGATGCTCAACCTTTTTAAAAGAACTTCAAACTATAGAAGAACTAACAGAATACTTCTCTGACTACCACGTCCAAAATAATCATAGAGGAATCGATGAAACCCTTAATCACATCAAGCGACATGTATACTGCCCATGTTTGAAAGAGAAAATAACTTAGTTTATAAATAGATGTGACATTTGTCAGACCCTCAAATATGACAAACAACCTCAACAATTAATATTTCAACTAACGGAGACACCAAAAAAACCACTTGACATTGTACACATAGTCTTATACTCAATCTATAACAAGATCATTTTAACAGCATTGGACAAATTTTCGAAATTCGCTGAGGGCTACACCATTCCATTTCGAGATTCCATTAATATTACTAACAACCTGATGTCTTATTTTAAGACCCATGGCATTCCTAAGACAATAGTGTGCGATCAAGGCCCCCAATTTGCGGGAATTCTTTTCCAAGAACTCTGCAACCATACGGAATAACCTTACACATAACTTCTTTTCAACAATCCAGTAGCAATGCCCCAGTAAAAAGGAAATTTTCGAAAAGAAAAACGCCTTAAAGATCAATCAATTTTAGCGGAAACCTTTATAACGTATAATAACGCCATCCATTCAAACACAAAATTAACGCCACATGAAGTTTTTACAGGATGAACCCACATTTTCGAACAGACCTACAAGGCTGATAGCCAGCAAGACTACTTGAGAGAAATGGACACTTTTAGAACCAAACTGTATGCAGATGTCAAAGAAGAATTTGAGAAACAAAAATTATGTAAAATTCACAAACTAAATGCGGACAGAGTAGTACCGAAACCGGTACAGGAGGGGGACACTATTTTCCGAAAGGAAAATAGAAGGAATAAAATAACGCCTAGACTTACCAAATATAAAATAGTTAGTGATAACGGAGTACAATTACTACAACTAAAAAACAAATCTAAAATTAAGAGAATTACTAGATTATTACTAGAGAATTACTTAAGAGAATTACTATAAAAACTATAAAAATAAATAATATCATCATTACAGATTATACATGATAGCAGCTCAACTGCTCCATGTTCAACATGTTAAGGAAAATACCCCCCTAGCAGAAATAAAACTGGGAGAAGCAAGGAGCATTAAAACGTATAGTTCAATGGCACACATAATAGAACTGACCGGATTGACAAATAACTTGAACGACCTTGAAGAAAACTTACAAAACTTATCAGAGGAGAACTCAAATGACTCGATAACACCCCTACAAAGGAAAATAGAACATATAAGGAATAAGATTCAGTCCTTGATCCCAAACCAATGAAAAAAAGAGGGTTAACAGACGGTCTGGGTAGTGTTATTAAGAAAGTAACTGGGAACATGGATGCGGAAGACGCATCGACAATAGACACTAAATTTAAAAGAGTTTTTGAAAATGAAGAAAAAGTATTAACAAAAACCTGTAACAACATAATTCTAAATTTTAACAATATTAAATTAAAATCCTACACATACTACATATAATAAGTAATAATATAGACATTTTACAGACCCACTTACAATAAATAGCTGAAAGCATGTTGTTGACTAAATTCAACATAATTCCAAATTTCATTTTGCCCACAGAATAACTAAGAGATATAGCACAGATCTTTAAATATCAAAATTTTTCGATAAGTTCGATAAGATTTGACTATATAATAAGTTTTAAAGAAAAATGCCCGAAGATACACGGCACATACATCTGCGACCCAAGAACAGCGGAAAACAATATGGATAACAAGGAATGCGTAAAGCAAATTATACAGGGAATGAACCCTGCATGCGAAGCCCAAAACATGGACACAGACGAAACAGTGGTGGAACCGGAGCAACAATGCATGACAATGTTGCAGTTCTTCAGTTGGAACGGCGGATATTTAGTTTATTGAACTAAAGCAATGTTGCAATATTTTGTATTATTAGCTGTAAATTTATTATTTATTGATTCGTTGGCTGTTTATATTGTTTTGTATTAACTATAGTTAACTTATACAAATCACTCAGCAGTAACAGCTTCAAAACAGCGTTGTATGACTGAACTATATATTGTTTGTGAACAAATCACTCAGTAGTGAATTAAAGTTGATGCTTTAAATAGCTTTGTATAATTTGCACTAATATTGTTTATATAGTAGCATATGTACCATAGTATAACACTTTGTCACACACACACACCACACACACACAGTACATATGTACCACTTGATCACACCCACGCAATCCATTTGCCCCAACACATAAGTCAGATTTCAAGCTCTTGGCGACAATAACAATTTCGGCCGCGTTAACATAAACAATTGATTCATAGACATAAACATCCGCCGATGCCGAAATTCGTTATTCCCACTAAGCAACCAAATAGCTTACGCAGCACAAATCCTGGTAATTTTCCATGCGCAACTCTCTTAAAGAGCGCAACCCATTTGAATAAAGAGGAGAGCCTTCAAGCTCATATAAACAAAGTCGACCAAGGGTTTGCTAAGGGTTCAACTCACACTCCAGAGTTAGTTCTAATTCATTCGCTATACCATTAAGACGTGAATTGACTCCGATTCAAAGTTGTATTTTTATCTTGAAATAAAAACTTATATTTTTTTCAAAACTTGCAACCGCGAACTCGTTATTGGCGCAGTCGGTGGTCCTAAACTTATAGTGACCAACAAAGAACCTTCGTGTGTGATTTAACTTCAACTTTGTGGCTAATCAGTGCTACAAGAAGTAACTATCCGCCAGTCATACAGTGCTTAATAATTAAAACCGCTTCAACTTGGTAGCCCACTATAATAGTGTGACCGCTACTAGAAGAAAAAAAAAAATTATTACATAAGTGCTGCAAAGACAAGACCACTAAAGGGTAATGAAGCGCCAGGTTTTGCATATCAACAAAAGACAGTGTGTAGCCCGCAAAACAAAAAGCGTGACCGCTACGAGGAGTGAAGAATAAAATAAAATCAACAACAAATACAAGTGAAACAACAATGGCACTACCACAACAACAAGTGCAACTACTCTCCGAGAATCATCTGAACCAGGCTCTTGGTCAGATTCGACAGGTACCAACATTTACCGGTACGACACTGGAACTGAGCTCGTTCATAAGAAAAATAGAGTTCATACTTCAACTATATCCATCAACTGACGTCCGCCAGTTACACGTCCTCTTCAGTGCAATCGAAATGCAAATTGGAGGCGACGCCCAACGAGTATCCCAGCTCAGTGCAGCTAATACATGGCCGGAATTGAAGGAAGCCCTAATCGCCGAGTTCAAGACCCAGACACCATTTGAAGAGCTTTTGAGACGACTATATAACACCCAATTCAATGGATCAGTTCGTAAGTTCATAGAAGAGCTTGAAGAAAAATGCTTTGTAATAACAAATAAGCTAGCTTTAGAAAATAATGATCTACATAATCACATTTATACAAACGCAATGAACAATACAGTAAAAAGTGTAATTATTAAAAAACTCCCAGATAGACTCTACATGCAATTAGCCAGATTTGATATAACAACAGTCAGTAAATTAAAGCAAATTGTACAGCAGGAGGGTTGTTATGACAGTACATGGTCCGATCACCCAAAATCCCAAAATACTCAAAATACCCAAAATAAAAATCAGTACAGCCCAAACTATAACAACACTTCAAATAATCAAAATAGAAATCAAAATTATAATCAAACATCAATTAGCCAAAATAAAAATCAATACATGAACAAAAACAATAACAGCCATGCCCAGCCTTTTGAACACCTATTCCAAGAATTTAAACAAAAACTCAACCAAGCACAGACACAAAATCCTTTAAATTATTCCAACAACTATCAACAAAATCCAGTTTCTTCATCCGCTCCGAATCCGGCAACAAAAAGGCAAAGACCTAGTACCAGCGGCCATTCAAAAATGGATACGTCCGAAAATTTTCATCTATATGCCTCGGACGAAGAAGAAGACACAATTCCTTCATAAATATTGTTTTAAACAATATACCGCTCCGATGTGTTATAGACACTGGGTCTACAATAAACATCATAAGAGCAAACATTTTTAATTTCCCAGTTAAAACTACTAATTTACAAACACATACCATTAACAATAACCCTAAAGAAAATCATAATTCTAAAACCAAGTAAGCTTTGCCCTACTAAATAAGTTTTTTATGTTCATAATTTTTCCGAAAATTACGATATGATATTAGGCACAGGGTTCCTAGAAGACGCCAGCGCCCAAATGAACTTTGGCAAAAGAAGTGTAGTTTTAAACAACAACAGTTTCTTAATGGACTACCTACCAGAACGAGAAGGTAGCCTAGAAGACAACCCCGACTATTTGAATGTTTTACAGCCATCATTATCCACTGATGATGAAGCCACAAATTATGCAATAGGAAACGAGATAAGGGAATCAAATGAATTCAAGCTTGACCATCTAAATAAAGAAGAGTCAAATGCCCTTACTAAAATTCTTCAAGAATTTAGGGACATACAATACAGAGAAGGTGAAAATTTGACCTTCACAAGTACTGTAAAGCATGTCATCAAAACTAAACATGAAGACCCAATCTATAGGAAACCTTACAAATACCCCCAGGTATTAATACAAAGAAGTCGAGGTACAAATCAAAGAAATGATTCAACAAGGCATTGTTCGAAAATCGAACTCACCCTACTGTTCTCCTATCTGGATAATACCGAAAAAAAGCGATGCTTCTGGTAAAACAAAGTTCAGGATAGTAATCGACTATTGCAAACTAAACGAAATTACTATTGATGATAAATACACAATTCCTGTCATGGATGAAATACTAGATAAGCTTGGTAGGTCTCAAAAGGTTTTCATCAGATCCAAATGGATGAAAGCTCGATTCAAAAAACAGCTTTTTCCACAAAAAATGGACATTACGAGTACCCCCAAAGGCGGTTTGACTGAAGAACGCACCTGCAACATTTCAACGTTGTATTAACAATCTATTAGAAGACCTAATTCACAAAGATTGTTTAGTTTACATGGACGATATAATAGTTTTTTCCACTTCATTGGAAGAACACTAGTTATCTCTACGTAAAGTATTTGCTAAATTACAAGAAGCTAATCTAAAGTTACAACTTGACAAATGTGAATTTATGAAAAGAAAAACAGAGTTCTTAGGACACATTGTAACTACTGAAGGCATAAAGCCCAACCCAAATAAAATAGAAGCCATACAGAAATTCCCATTACCTAAAACTAATAAAGAAATAAAATCATTTTTAGGACTTTGCGGTTTCTACCGTAAATTTATCCCTAACTTTGCAAAAATTGCTAAACCCATAACACAAAAACTAAAAAAAGGTTCTGTTATAAATTCTAAAGATACCGAGTATATATCAGCCTTCGAAAAATTAAAATTTTTAATTATGTCCGAACCAATATTAATTTACCCAAATTTCGAAAAAACATTCTCATTAACCACAGATGCAAGCAATGCCGCTCTAGGTGCTGTATTATCACAGGATCGTAAACCCGTTTGTTACGCTAGCCGCACTCTCAATGAACATGACCTTAATTATTCAGCAATAGAAAAAGAACTTTTAGCTATTGTCTGGGCCACTAAATAGTGTGGCCTATCTTTTTGGTCGTAATTTTCAGATCCTTAGTGATCATCAACCTTTAGTTTGGCTCGATAATATCAAGGAACCAAGCATGAAACTCCAAAGATGGAAAATCAAACTAAATGAGTTTGATTACCATATAAAATATGTACAAGGAAAAGAAAACCATGTCGCCGACGCACTTTCACGTGTAAAAATAGAAAACTTCTACGGCGAATCTCCCACTTCAGCTGCTACCATACATAGTAGCCATGAAGATAACCAAAATTACATTTCCTTTACGGAAAGACCAATAAACTACTATAATAGACAAATAGAATTTGTCAAAGACGACAATAACAATACGGAAATAAGAAAATATTTTCATAAAACAAAACTAAAAATCCATTATAAAGAAATGACAAGCGCATATGCAAAAGAATTAATAAAAGAATATTTGTGTACAAATAATAGCGTAATTTATTTTCATAATGAAATAGATTTCCTTACATTTCAAAACGCCTTCTTAGAAATTGTCAGTCCGAACAACATAACTAAAGTTATGAGAGCAACCAATAAATTAATAGATATTGAAACATATTCAGAATTTAAAGAAGTAATAATAAAAACCCACAGAGAACTCTTACATCCAGGTATAGAAAAACAAACCAAAATTTTTAAAGAAAAATATTACTACCCAGACTATCAAAAGTTAATACAGAACATTATCAACGAATGTGAAGTATGTAACATGTGCAAAACAGAACATAGAGACACTAAATTAATTTACGAGTTAACGCCAGAAATTTTCAATCCTAGAGAAAAATATGTTATCGATTTTTATTTAATCGATAATAAAACATTCCTGTCATGTATTGACGTTTATTCCAAATATACCGCCATAATTGAAGTCAGCTCTAGGGATTGGCTCGAAGCAAAAATAGCTCTACTTAAAATTTTTAATGAAATGGGAAAACCGTCCGAAATAAAAGCCGATAAAGACAGCATTTATGTGTGCTGCATTACATTTATGGCTTAGGTCCGAAAATGTTCACATTAACGTCACAACAAGTAAAAATGGAATTTCTGACATCGAGAGATTTCATAAAACTGTCAACGAAAAGTTAAGAATTATAAGCACTGAGTCCGACCCAGAGAATAAAATAACAAAATTTGAAACCCTACTCTATGTTTATAACCATAAAATTAAACATAATACAACAGGTAAAACACCAGCAGATATTTTTATATATGCAGGAACACCTGCACATGACACCCAGCAAGAGAAAATTAATAAAATAAATAAATTAAACGAAAATAGACATAGTTATGAAGTAGATACCAGATATAGACAAGCACCATTAGTAAACTCAAAGACAACAAACCCATATAAAAAGACAGGAGAAATTACACAGATTGACGAAAAACATTATGAAGAGAAAAACAGAGGCAGGAAAATAACCCACTATAAATTAAAATATAAAAAGAAAAAGAAAATTAATGAAACTAAATATAACAATAATTCCATATCCAGATAGTAATCAAAACATTTTAATAGAAAATGTACAAAATAAATTTTATGTTCAAAATAATCAAACTTATTTGGCATCTTCAAAACTTTAATAATAAACAAATGCTTAACGGGCATACTTAACCAATTTAATACAGAATGCAGATATGTAAAAACTCATAAAGAATTTGAAATCAATTATGTCGAACCTAATATAATATTAACTTGGAACTTACCAAAAACCATACTTAACCAAAATTGCATAAATAGAGATATAATAATAGAGGGAGACAACATAATAAAAGCTTTTAACTGTTCCATACAAATCGAAGACATCTCAATATCAAACACTATGTTAGATTACACACAAACGATTTATGTTAACAACAATATCACTAAATTAAAAGCCCTTTCTTATATACAAGCTAAAGATATTTTTGAAATCCATAACAAAGCAAATAATAAATTTCAAATAATTACATTTACTAATTTAATAGTTTTAGTTGTCATAATAATATTCTATTATATCTACAAATATAAGTACCCACTCCTATTGAATCAAATATTATAAACAATGATGTAACAGAAATAGAAAATAATGTAAATCCTGTATTGTATCCTAAATTATCCGCCTGAGGACAGGCTAATTTCTTAAGGATGGGGAAGTAGCATATGTACCATAGTATAACACTTTGTCACACACACACACAGTATATATGTACCACTTGATCACACCCACGCAATCCATTTGCCCCAACATATAAGTCAGATTTCAAGCTCTTGGCGACAATAACAATTTCGGCCGCGTTAACATAAACAATTGATTCATAGACATAAACATCCGCCGATGCCGAAATTCGTTATTCCCACTAAGCAACCAAATAGCTTACGCAGCACAAATCCTGGTAATTTTCCATGCGCAACTCTCTTAAAGAGCGCAACCCATTTGAATAAAGAGGAGAGCCTTCAAGCTCATATAAACA
The DNA here is from genome assembly GCF_003286155.1 of Drosophila erecta. Taxonomy (NCBI): domain Eukaryota; kingdom Metazoa; phylum Arthropoda; class Insecta; order Diptera; family Drosophilidae; genus Drosophila; species Drosophila erecta. Next base: position 179,321 of record NW_020825258.1, on the reverse strand, counting down.
AAGTCGACCAAGGGTTTGCTAAGCGTTCAACTTACACTCCAGAGTTAGTTCTAATTCATCCGCTATACCATTAAGACGTGAATTGACTCCGATTCAAAGTTGTATTTTTATCTTGAAATAAAAACATATTTTTTTCAGAACTTGCAACCGCGAACTCGTTTTTATATATATATAGTAAAATAGTTTTTGTTTTGAGTCGAATAAATGATCCGTATTTGAACTAAGATCAACGCCGAAATAAAAAAAAATTCCGAATAAATCCGCTTTGCGTTTTTATTGATTGAATGTCGGCTTAAGACTGAAACAAATGGTGTGGGAAAATCTTAGATGTACTGGGTTAGTGGATTGTTTACTTGATCTGCGCGAGAGCGCTTCTTGCTTATGCTTATATGCATACGAATAAAATAATTCTTATGTACTACGTGGCTATGTGACTGCCTAGAGGCTGGGTTTTGGGTGCGGCTTGAGCGGATGCGCAATATCGAGAAATGTTTGTTCCTTTAATGAGACTCGCAATATAGAGAAATGTTTGTTTATTTAATGAGTAATCGATACGGCGGACCACCGCTTTCGGTCTTTGTATAAGTGAATTATGAGATCACGTCGGGGTCACCAAAAGTTCCCTTCATGGGAATGAAATACTTTTTTTATGCTAGCGAATTCAAGCGATTTTATGTTTTGATTCTTCGAGAAAATTGGCAGCGATGCGCATGCATGTGGTACGGAAACGAGAGTGAGAGCGAACAGCAAAACGCAATGACAAAGTTGCCGGCGAGTGTAAAAGAGAGCGCGATCTACAGCTGATCCGCATAGATACAGCAAGTTTTTTAATATTTGGTGTTTGTTCTGATGTTATTAATAATTTGTAATAAATATTGTGTAATTTTTTGAACCCAGGGAACATTACAATTGTAATGGGGTCGATGTATTTTGCTCCTTTTTTAATAGTTATTAAATTTTTTTACTATATAATAACGAGTTCGCGGTTGCAAGTTTTGAAAGAAATATAATTTTTATGATGTCTAAAAGTCAATTATTTATGTTAACGCGGCCGAAGTTGTTATTCTCACCAAGAATTTTGGGTCTGTGTGTGTATGTGGTCAAGTGGTACATGTACTATGTATCTGTGTGTGTATGTATTTGTCAACTGGTTCAATGTTACATATGTCAATACCCCACTCTTAGAAATTAGCCTGTCCTCAGGCGGATAATCTAGGATACAAAATAGGGTTTACATTATTTTCGTTTCCTGTTACTTGTTATATTGGTGTATTATTTGGTTGTTGTTTCGTTTTCATATTTTACAATTATTTTTCGGGGAATGCCTTTATACTTATATATCAAATATGTTGTAAGTGTAAAATATAATAATTAATAATATGTACTTGTATGATCTTGTATTATTTATTTTCTTTGTAAATATGATAATGGTTCTAATTTTGCTACGTTATTGTTTATGTAAATGGTTTGACTGTAATACAATTTTGTGCTTATTATTTAGATATTATTCATTTGAACAGAACAATTAAATGCTTGTATTTTGTTATATCTTTCTATTATAATTTCTCCTTTTTTTTCTATGACTTATGCAATTTTGATTTAAAACCATTTTTGATAATTTCCAAGTTAAAATAATATATGGATATATATATTCTTATGGATTTTAGAATATCCGACTCCGATTTCAACCTAATTTAGTAAGTTGCATCTAGACTGTGATCACCTTCATAAATAGCTCTTAAATGGGTTATTACCTCAATTTCTCTATAGACTGCTTTTATTACTTCGTTTAATTCATTAGTTTGAACTGAAGGATTTAACTTTGATCTTGAATAAAAACACATTGAGTTTCGGTTTTTTTATTGAATATGTCTTAAGCTTGAAGTCAACGGGTGACAAGCGCTGCGACATAGCAATAGCCAAGGCATGTATTCTTATACAATGTAATAGTACGCGGTACATACATTGAGAGAGTATGTTGTGTGCGCGCAGTATGTACATGGCTAGCGTGAGAACGTGAGATGCATTTAGGAAGTGTGGCTGATAAGTGGGTGGTCATGTTACACTTCCACTTGAACGTCGCTGTTTGCATAAACACTGCAACAATGTAATTGTACTTATATCTGATTGATATAATTCTATGTATAATATATAGTGACATATGTAATGCTCAACATATACCAGCCACATTATGTATTCTTTTACTTAGCAACAATAGAACTTAGAACCAAGAATGCCTTAGCACATAAGATGAACAATTATTATAACCCCAACTTCTTGGTGACAATAACAAATTCGGCCGATGTAAGCAATTTAACATAAAGATCCGCAGTCTTATTCGTTATTCCCGCTAGAAGGGTGAAAACTGCTTATGTAGCTTAAAGGGTCAAGACTGCTTATGTAGCTTAAAGGGGCAAAACTTTCCACGTAGCTCAAACTCGGCTGATCTGTATCCATGCGCAATCCACTCAAGAGAGCGCTTAATTAACGTAAACATAAATGAGAGCTTATGTACGCTCAATATGAAGAAGTAAATAAGCTCAGCCAAGGGTTTGCTAAGCGTTCGCTTTGCAAATTAGATTTAGATTTTATTCATACTTCAATTGTATAAGAATTGAATTTGTCTCCGACGTTCGCTTAAGTTTTTGATTAATAAAAATATTGCTTTTATAAACCAACAAACCGCGAAGTTGTAATTGGCGCAGACGGTAGGATCCGCGTGTGAACATAATCTTTTAGAGCTAATAGATTAGTTTGAGATTAATAAAGCGCAGCTCGTGGCGAACAAAGTTTCATTTGTGCTTCAGTTTATACAAAGCAGATCCGCAAAAGAATCTATGTGACAAAATATTTGTGAATAGTTCTCTAACTCTCGATGTTGGATACTATTAATGCAAATTCAAAACTGCAAGTGACCGTTAAAGTGTGACCCACCAAAATAAATAAAAGATGTGACTGTTACCAGGTCAGTGTTGTGTAGCCCATCTAACATTGATTGGACCGCTACAAAGGTGTGTGAATTTTAAAATTAAAAAAATAAAAAACCCCGGTATCAATCTACCGAGTGATTCAAAGCAAAAATCAACAATAGCCAACAACATGGCACAACCCAGTGAACAAATTATGAATCTATCTGAGTTACGTTTGAATCAGGCTTTGGGCCAGATTCGCCACATCCCAACATTTGACGGTTCCACAAGGGAACTGGAATCATTTGTGAGACGTGTGGACTTCGTGATGTCCACATACCCGACAACAGAAATGGGGGCGATTGTGTACTCTACAGTGTCATCGAGATGCAACTGTGCGGACACGCACAAGAAGTGTCCCAGCTACAGCAGTGCAACACTTGGGCTGCACTACGATCAGTCCTCATCGATGAATTCAAAACCCAAATCCCATACGAAGAGCTGCTAAGAAGACTTTACAACACGTACTGGAGTGGTAGTATTCGTAAGTTTGTAGAAGAACTAAAAAATAAGATGTTCGAAATTTCAATTAAATAAACACTAGAAAATAATTATACAAATACAACTCTTTATACCGCCGCAATGGCTAATACTATAAAAGATGTAATTAACAAAAGAATTCCAGACAGAATGTTCACGACTTTAGCAAGATACGACATTACAACAACATTATTAAGACAATTAGCGCAAAAGGAAGGCCTTTACGATACAATTGTATTAAATGCATAAAAATCTAAAGCTAAATCAAACAGTCCATCTACATCACAAAGCAGTAGTAAAAATAATGATAATGATAATAATGAAAGAATAAAGGAAATAATAATGACCAAGGTACAAAACCTTATTATATTCAAACACAGCTAAATCAAAATCAAATTAATTATGCAAGTAATAATTCAAAAAAAGTTGAAAATAACCAAGCGATATACAGTGAGTTCAAACAAAAGTTAAACCAAGGTAGAGCGCAAAACGCTCTAAATTATCAAAAACCCACATCTTATTCTACTACTAACCAGCCCCAAAAAAAGGCAGCGTGAAAGTTCCAGTGGTCAGTCTAAAATGGACACTAGTGAAAATTTTCATCAACTTGCCTCGGGATCAGAATCTACCCATTCATACAAATAACTATGAACGATATCAAACTCAAATGTTTGATTGACACAGGTTCATCAATAAATTTGATGAGTAAACATTTTTTCAATTGTCCGATTAACTCAAAAGCTCCATTAGATGTACACACAATAAACGGTCAAATTATTTTAAAATCAAAAATTGCATTTAAACCTAGTAAACTATGTCCGACAAAGCAAACATTTTATTTACATAAATTCTCACAAAAATTAATTTTGTTAGGCAGGGAATATTTGGATGATTCTAAAGCAACTATAAGCTATACATCCAATACAGTTACTTTAAATAAATACACATTTAAATTGCGACTTGAAGATATTAATGAAGAGGTAGAAAACTTATCCGATTCCCCAAATATTGAGTATATCAATTATGTAATTGACAACGAACTCAATGAAACAAATGAATTTCGAATTGATCATCTAAACGATGAAGAGAAGAAAGGCCTCACCAGTGTCTTACACGAGTTTAGTGACATACAGTACAAAGAAGGTGAAAATTTGACCTTCACAAGTACAACTAAACATGTCATAACAACTAAACACGAAGACCTAATTTACAGACGAACCCACAAAGCTTCGACGTAGAAGTCGAAATCCAAATGAAATACATGATGCAACAAGGCATCATAAGAAAATCGAATTCTCCGTATTGCTCTCCTGTTTGGGTAGAACCAAAAAAGCAAGATTCATCGGGAAAATCGAAATTTCGCATATTCATTGACTATCGCAACCTCAACGAAATATCCGTTGATGATAAATATCCAATACCGGTCATGGATGAAATATTGGACAAGCTTGGAAATTGCCAATACTTTACAACTATTGACCTCGCAAAAGGTTTTCATCAAATACAAATGGATGAAAAATCCGTAGCGAAGACAGCTTTTTCTACCAAAAATGGTCATTTTGAATATACTCGAATGCCATTTGGTTTAAAAAATGCACCCGCAACTTTTCAACGTTGCATGAATAATTTAATATACAAAAACATTTAATATACAAAATTACAGCTAGACAAATGCGAATTCCTTAAAAAAGAAACTGAATTCCAAGGGCACATAATTACAACAAATGGTATTAAACCAAGTCCCACAAAAATTAAAGCCGTAGTGAATTTCCCCATTCCAAAGTCCACTAAGGAAATAAAATCATTTCTTGGCCTTTGAGGAAATTTATTCCAAACTTCGCTAAAATAGCAAAACCAATGACATTACGACTAAAAAAAGGTTCAATAATAAATATCGCAAGAGCATAAGCCTATATGCTATGCGAGCAGAACTCTGAACGAACATGAAATTAATTACTCCGCAATAGAAAAGGATCTCCTTGCTATTGTTTGGGCCACTAAATATTTCAGGGCCGATTTATTTGGTAGAAAATTCGAGATCTATTGTGATCACAGGCCATTGGTTTGGCTTGATTCAATTAAAGAGCCAAACATGAAACTTCAGAGATCAAATTAAATGATTACCATATCAAATATCTCCCTGGTAAAGAAAACCATGTCGCAGATGCTTTATCAACAGTACAAATTGAAGAAAACATCCTAGGAGAAACCTCCAGTAACATTTCGTTACCAACACAAGCTACTATTCACAGTGCTCAAGAAGATAACCAATCTTATATTTCCTTAACGGAAAGACCATTTAATTACTAAAACAGGCAGATAGAATTTATAAAAGACGATAATAATACCGTAGAAACGAAAGGATACTTTCATAAAACAAAAATTAAAATTCATTACATAGAAATGACAAATGTGAATGCCAAAGAATTAATTATAGAATATTTTTGTACTAAAAGAAGCGTAATTTTCATTCATAACGAAATAGATTTCAAAAGTCCGAATAACATAATAGAGAATAGAGAAAAAAACTAACCTTTTCAAAGAAAAATATTATTACACAGACTACCAAAAGTTAAACAGAACATTATTAATGAATGCGAAGTATGTAACATATCCAAAACAGAACATAGAGATACTAAACTAAACTATGAATTAACACCATTGATTAACACCATTGATGTTTATTTAATCAATAATAAAACATTCCTGTCGTGCATTGACATTTATTCCAAATATGCCGCTTTAATTGAAGTCAGCAGTAGAGACTGGCTGGAAGCAAAAAGAGCTCTCCTTAAAATTTTCAATGAAATGGGAAAACCGTCTAAAATAAAGGCCGCTAAAGATTCAGCTTCTATATATGTTCCGCGTTACACTTATGGCGTAGGTCCGAAAATGTGAATATAAATATCACAACAAGTAAAAATGGAGTTTCTGACATTTAAAGATTCCATAAAACAGTCAATGAAAAGTTAAGAATCATTAATAGTGAGTCCGACCCAGAAAATAAGATAACACAATTTGAAACTATTCTCTATGTATATAATCATAATACCAAACACAATACAACTGATAGAATACCAGCTGATATTTTCATTTATGCAGGAACACCTGCATATGACACCCAAAAGGATAAACAATCAAAAATAGATAAGTTGAATAAAGATAGACATAGCTATGAAGTAGATACCACATATAAACAAGCACCATTGGTAAAAAGTAAAACAACTAACCCATTTAAGAAAACAGGACGCATAGAACAAATAGATGAGAAACATTACGCAGAAACAAATAGAGGAGGAAAAGTTGAACATTATAAATCTAAATTTAAAAGACAAAAGAAAATTAATAACAGTAAATACAATTCCAGCTCACCTCCCGAAAATCAAGTGGGGTCCGATTAAACAGTTATTCATAATAAAATTTATAATATGTTTCGTCCGTGCCGTCCGTAGTCAAAGCCTAGAGGTGAACCCAATACAAGCTAAATATGGATATCTTATATTTAAAACAGGATCAATTAATATACCTATAAACTATGAATATCACTATTTGTCCGTAAACTTAACAAAATCCGAACAAACTTTTGCAAATTTAATTAAACAAGCTGAAGAATATTGTACTATAGCCCAAATCCAATATTTAACTGAAAAACTAGACAGAGAAATGAATGGAATAAGAATAATAAAACGCAATAAACGTGGTTTAATTAATATTATAGGTACCGCATATAAATACCTTTTTGGCACTTTAGATCAAAATGACAAAGAAGAATTAGAACAAAAAATAAGCGATCTTTCTCAACATAGTATTCAAATTAATTAATTGAATGAAGTAATAGAAGTAGTCAATAGAGGCATTGAAGTAATCAACCATTTAAGCGCAATAAGTGAAGGTGACAAAAGATTAGAACTTTTAATATTTAATTTACAACACTTTACCGAATACATTGAAGATTTAGAACTTGGTATGCAATTAACAAGACTTGGTATTTTTAATCCCAAATTATTAAAACATGATCCATTATCCCATGTAAATTCCGAAAAATTGCTAAATATAAAAACTTCTACGTGGTTAAAATCAGATGCAAATGAAATACTTATTATTTCCCATATTCCTAGAGGCATTATAAAAACTGCACTTTTTAACATCGTACCATATCCAGAAAAGATAATAATATACTTATAGAAAATGATAAATGATTCAAGATAATCAAGTTTATAAAACCAATAAAAAATAAATGTATTACAGCAATAATAAATCAAATACCAACATAATGTAGATATTCAAAAACACAACAATATTGGAATAACTTATGTAGAACCAAACATAATTTTAACTTGGAAATTATCAAAAATTGTATTAAATAAAAACTGTATAACTAATATAGAAATTGTAATAGGAGATAATATAATATAAGCTTTTAATTGTTCTGTTCTGGAGTAATATAATAAAAGCTTTTAATTGTTCTGTTCAAATAGGAAACATATTAATTACAAGCACAACACTAGACTACACACATCAATAACAATGTAACAAAATTAGAACCAATATCATATCTACATGATATAGAAATAATTAAAGAACACACTAATACATACAACACATTACAAATTGTTACATTAACTATACTTGCTTTTATAATACTTGCAATTATACTATATTTTATTTATAAATATAAAGGCATTCCCAAAAAATTAATTGTTAAATATAAAAAAGAGAATTCACAACAAATAGAACAACAACATAGTATAACAACAGAAAATATAAATACATTACTTGATACTAATTCTGTATTGTATCCTAGAATATCCGCTTGACAGGCTAAATTTTAAGGGTGGGGTGGGTGTAATGCTCAACCACATAACATATATCTTCAACATATACCAGCCACTTTATATATTCTTTTACTTAGCAACAATAGAACATAGAACCAAGAATGCCTTAGCACATAAGTTAAACAATTATTACAACCCCAACTTCTTGGTGACAATAACAAATTCGGCCGATGTAAGCAATTTAACATAAACATCCGCAGTCTTATTCGTTATTCCCACTAGAAGGGTGAAAAATGCTTATGTAGCTTAAAGGGTCAAAACTGCTTATGTAGTTTAAAGGGTCAAAACTTTCCACGTAGCTCAAACTCGGCTGATCTGTATCCATGCGCAATCCACTCAAGAGAGCGCTTAATTAACGTAAACATAAATGAGAGCTTATGTACGCTTAATATGAAGAAGTAAATAAGCTCAGCCAAGGGTTTGCTAAGCGTTCGCTTTGAAAATTAGATTTAGATTTATTCATACTTCAATTGTGTAAGACGTGAATTTGTCTCCGACGTTCGCTAAAGTTTTTGATTAATAAAAATATTTTTTTTGTAAACCAACAAACCGCGAAGTTGTAATTATATATATATTTAAGAATTCAGACCGAGGGTTTGATAAAAAAAAACACACAGTTGAGTTTTATATTTTATTAAACAATTTTTATTTATTCCATTTAAGGAAAGAACTAGAGCCATTTGATTATCACTAAGTTGGAAATTTAAATCGGCTTTAGCGGAGTTTTCGCGGTTAATAACGTACTCAGTACTGAACTGCTGCATGGAGGCATGCTTGCTGTTTTAGAGGCAATTTGGGGAAGCCAAAGAGCGAAGTTTAAGAGAGTTGGGCTGTAATTTGTAATTGTTGTAATTGTATTTTCATGTTGGAAGAGAGTGCAATGAATGCAAATGATTAGGGGACGAGAGTCTGTGTTTATAAAGGCGGCAAGTGTCTATGTTTATGATAATGCCACAAGTGTCTATGTTTATGATTTGCGATTTGTGAGAAATGGTGGCTTTGGAACATGACGCTGTGTCCAAGGTCAATCGAAGGGCTCTCGTTCTCTGATTACATTTTGTAGTGACCAACTTAACTTTACACTACAATAACTTTTCAAGACACCCTCGCTCTAAATTATAGCAGCTTTTGTATAACCCAAAAAGTGAGAGAATTGTCTTAGACCAATCAGGACAGAATATGATCGTACGATTGTACAGTTAGAGAAAGGAAAGCTATACCAGTGACCACCGGCATGCAGCTTCCCAGAGCTCAATTCATTATCGTGGCGAGCGCTCACAATTTTTGACGCTGCCTATACATTTATTTATGTAAAAAAAATTTGTCATGTATTGTTTCAGTCAGTATGTTACTGTTTTCGTCTGGGTATGGTATTATTTCAAAAACTGGTGTTTTAATTATTTCTCTCGGAATGTAGGATATTATTAGAATTTCGTTCGTATCAGATTTAAGCCAAGCAGAAGTTTTGATATTAAGAATTTTTTCAGAATGGACGTGAGTTAATGAATCGTGTTTTAAAAGTTTTGGGTTAAAGATACCTAAGCGTGTCAGTTGCAAACCAAGTTCTATGTCTTCTATGTATTCAGTGAATTGTTGTAGGTTGAAAATTACTAAGGCTATCTTCTTGATTTAAAGAGCCAAATAAGTATTTGTACATTGTTCCTATAAAATTAGCGAGAACGCGTTTACTACGTTTTGCAATTCTTATACCGTTAATTTCTTTGTTAAGTTTTTCTGTTAGATACTGGATTTGTGGTAGAGTTTCAAAGATTTGAGTTAGCTTGATAAGTTCTCCATAAGTGTTTTCGGTTTTAGTTAAATTAACAGATAAGTAGTGATATTGAAGATTATTGGTAAATCGAATGATCCGGTTTGAACGATTAGGTAACCGTTTTTGGCCTGGATATGTGTTACTTACTGTGTAATTGTCGATAGGAGGCATAACATGAGTATCATGCTCTGAAGTAGGCCTGGAATTATCGTTATTATATTTACTTTTATTAATTTTCTTTTCCTTTTTAAACTTACATTATTATTATACACTATTATTATTGTATTATTTTTCTGACTCTATTGTCTATTTGTCTTAAATTTCCTGTCTTTTTGAATGGGTTAGTCGTTTTTGATCTAAATTTTTCTCTGAAATTGGTGTCTATACTAAAGTCTTGTCTAGTTTCATTGAGTTTGTTAATTTTTTTCACTTTATTTTCTTGTGTGTTATAGGAAGGGGTTCCTGCAAAAATAAAAATGTCTGCTGGTGCTCGACCAGTTGTGTTGTGTTTTATTTTGTAATTGTATACGTAAAGTATTTTCTCGAATTTTGTGAATTGGTTTTCGGGTTCATTTTCGCTTGATATTATTCTTAATTTTTCATTAACGGTTTTACGGAATCTCTAGATGTCAGAAATTCCATTTTTACTTGTTATATTGATTTCCCTAGAGCCATACAGGAAGTTCTGCAACTTACCTAGGGCTCATTCGTTTCCCTTTCGTTTGTGGCATAGTTCTGCTGTTTAAGGGTGCGCGAAATTATGGTGATCGGCCTGCCCTCTTGAGATAGGACTGCACCGATGCCACTTGCCGAAGCGTCTGTGGTAAGGTCAAAAGGCTTTTTAAAGTCGGGGTATTTGAGTATAACATCCTCGGATGCTAGAATGTTACGCAGCCTTTGAAATGCGTTGCGTTGAGTTTCATTAAACGGAACAGGAATCTTTTTGGACATGTGTTTACTCACCGAACCATTTTCTCCTATTAGGATATCTGTAATCGGACGGGCTATGGCAGCAAAGCTTTTCTACTAAGAGTTTGCACTAACTAGCCAAAATAAAAATCAATATATGAACAAAAATAATAACAGCCATGACCAGTCTTTCGAATACCTATTCCAAGAATTTAAACAAAAACTCGACCAAGTACAGACACAAAATCCTTTAAATTATCAACAAAATTCTTCAAACTATCAACAAAATGCAGTTTCTTCATCTGCTCCGAATCCGGCAACAAAAAGGCAAAGACCTAGTACCAGCGGACATAAAAAAATGGATTCGTCCGAAAATTTTCATCAATTCAAAAAATTCAAAATTTCAATTCCTTCATAAATATTATTTTAAACAGTATACCGCTCCGATGTGTTATAGACACTGGGTCTACATTAAACGTCATAAGAGCAAACATTTTTAATTTCCTAAGTTAAAACTACTAATTTACAAGTTCACACCATTAATGGTGCAATAACTCTAAAAGAAATCATAATTTTCAAACCAAAGAAGCTTTGCCCCACAAGTTTTTTATATTCGAAATTTTTCTGAAAATTTTGATATGATATATTATTAGCTTCAGGCTTTCTAGAAGACGCCAACGCCCAAATAAATTTTGGCGAAAGAAGCGTAGATTTAAACCACAACAATTTCTTAATGGACTACATGTTTGATTTGTTTACAGCCATCCACTGATGATGAAGCCACAAATTATGCAATAGAAACGAAATAAGAGAATCATATGAATTCAGGCTTGACCATCTAATTTTACCTTCACAAGTACTGTAAAGCATGTCTTCAAAACTAAACATGAAGACCCAATATATAGGAAACCTTATAAACACACCCAAGTCTACGACAATGAAGTCGAGGTACAAATCAAAGAAATGATTCAACAAGGCATTTTTCGGAAATCGAACTCACTCTACTGTTCGCCTATCTGGATAGTACCAAAAAAAAGCGAGTAAATCACTATCGCAAACTAAACAATTACAATTACAATTTCTTTTTTTTCTTCTCTTTTTATTTACATTGAGCAAGTATGTCAATAAGTAAATTTTAAAATTAATCTTAAATTAACTGAGGCAATAGTTATCCATTAAGCCCTACAACATACTCTATGCATAACATAATTTAACATGTTTTTAGTATATAATGCCTGTCAGGGAGATCTACCACGTGAAATCTTTTAAGTCTTCTGACGTTATTACTATTATTTGCCAAACTTAAGGATAAGTTATTTGAAGGGTTCTTAATCTGTCTATATATTTTTTACTATGTTTTGCTATAAATTATGTTCGTGGTTACAAGAATATAGAACTAGATTTCTAAGATATTCAGCGAGAGATTCATTTCTTAAAGTTGACAGTAGTTTTTTAAGATCAGATGCAGCCTTGTTATACTATCTTTTGTCGGCAGGGTAGAGAGTTTCTTGCCATCTTTTACGCAGATTTCTCATGTGTTGTCGGATTTCAGCTGAGAGATAGAGCTGATTTGATTGTGAGTTCCTGGCTGGAGCTTCGTACATATAAAGTTGTCAAATATCGCCTTTTTGTCTTTTGAATTTCGCGGCTATGTACAAAGCGCTACAGAGCTCGTATCTGGCAATACTATACATAATTTGAAAGGTTTTGACGCTATGCATGATTCACTTCGAACCGCGGAGGAATGGTTTCGACGATTCAGAGCCGGTGAAAACGACACCATGAATAAGCCAGCCGGCGGAAGACCTGTGACGACAAATACCGATCAAATCATGGAATACATCGAGTTAGACCGGCATGTGGCATCTCGTGACATCGCCCAGGAGATGGGAGTTAGTCACCAAACCATTTTAAACCATCTGCAGAAGGCTGGATACAAAAAAAAGCTTGATGTTTGGGTGCCGCATGATTTGACGCAAAAAAACCTTCTGGACCGAATCAACGCCTTCCATATGCTGCTGAAACGGAACGAACTCGACCCATTCTTGAAGCGGATGGTGACTGGCAACGAAAAATGGATCACATACGACAATATCAAGCGAAAACGTGGCCGCGCCGGGATTGACGGCCAGGAAGGTTTTGCTGTGTGTTTGGTGGGATTGGAAGGGAATCATTCACTATGAGCTGCTCCCATATGGCCAGACGCTTAATTCTACCCCCTACTGCGAACAATTGGACCGCTTGAAGCAGGCGATCGACCAGAAGCGTCCAGAATTGGCCAACAGGAAGGGTGTAGTGTTCCACCAGGACAACGCCAGACCACACACTTCGTTGATGACTCGTCAGAAGCTAAGCGAGCTCGGATGGGAGGTTTTATCGCATCCACCATATAGCCCGGACATAGCGCCAAGTGATTATCACCTGTTCCTGTTCATGGCGAATGCCCTTGGTGGTGTAAAGTTGAACTCAAAAGAGGCTTGTGAAAAGTGGCTGCCCGCGTTCTTCGCCAATAAGGAGGGGGGCTTCTACGAGGGAGGTATTATGAAGTTGCCGTCTAGATGGAAACAGATTATCGAACAAAACGGCGCATGTTTGAACTAAGTCCGATCACTGTAACACTTTTTATAAAGCATTGAATAAAGAGCAAAAAAAGCGGATATTTGACAACCTATTATTTACCCACCACCAACCCCTCACCTTCGCTGTCGCCGACAGGAACACGAATGCCAAGATTTAAAGGTGGAAATCTTACATAGACCATCATAATGCTAAGGTTTTCTATAATCCTGGCAAAGAAAATTTCGTGGCAGACGCCCTATCTAAGCAGAATTCGTATGCCTTACAAAACGAACCCCAATCAGACGCTGCGACTATTCACAGCGAGCTCTCCCTGACCTACACGGTCGAGTTTTTGCTTAATTACATGTTTATTACATATTTTTCATTGCATTTTTATAAATATGATTACGTAGATCATTTTTTTCTAGAGCTAGCCTTTTAGTTATTACAAAGCATTTTGCTTCAAGCTCTTTTATGAACTTACGAACTGATCCATTGAATTGTGTGTTATATAGTCATCTCATAAGCTCTTTAAATGGTGTCTGGTGTTCCGGATGCACTGAGCTGGTATACTCGTTGGGCGTCGCCTCCAATTTGCATTTCAATTGCACTGAAGAGGACGTGTAACTGACGGACGTCACTTGATGGGTAAAGTTGAAGTATGAACTCGATTTTTTTTATGAACGAGCTCAGTTTCAGAACCGTTGTTGGTCCAGTAAATGTTGGTACCTGTCGAGTCTGACCAAGAGCCTGGTTCAGTTGATTCTCGGAGAGTAGTTGCACTTGTTGTTGTGGTAGTGCCATTGTTGTTGCCGGGTCGATAGTAGACCTCACCATTTGCAGTAGCTCGCTATTCCAGCGCGCACAATGATTTACAATGACCACAAGGCGATAATCTGCGACAGCCCCAACATGTTTGGAAATCCTGGCATAAGTGCGAACGCAGCGGATAGCGCAGAGTGTCTCACTCGAGCAGTTGAGAGGGCATGTAGAGCCGTCTATTGTTGGAGCTAAGAAATCGCGTAGGCACCCAGAAATTGCCTACGGGCAAAGAAAGCAGGGCCTCCACAACAACGAGTTCCAGAGGCAAGAATACGCTAAAAAAGCTGGTTACCGTTAAGCGGTTGGTGTCTTGGGAGAATGTTCTTTATAAAGCTTTTGAAGAGTGAAGCTTTCCAAAAGTTCGGATTTAGCTTTTTTTATGAAGAGTGAATATGTCGTATTCTGTACCATTTGGGAAAAGCGTTTTCCGATCTGTGTTGCAGCGACGATCAACGAAGACTATTTGATCGTCCTCCAACTGCCTCTATTTATAAGATTCCTCGAACCGCACTCGACGTCAATGTCGCGCCGCATTTGTGGCCATTCTTGCAGCGCGCCACTGTCGCCTTGCTCCAATGGTTCCTCAAAAAACGAAGGAACAGAGACACAAGCAAATCAAGTGATGACAATACTAAGAAATTAGTATTTCCTCTGAATAAGAATATTGCATTAACCGACATATATGTAGGAATCAGAAACAAGAAAGAAGAGCACGGAGGCCGAGAGACACGGAGTGGTCGTCGCCTCTAAGAACGTGATATCAAGGTAATTAACGAGAGTACACGTGGCAGAAATTTCAAGCGTAACAAATTGAACGAACACCCTTTTGTAAACTCATTAAAGTTTAAAGCTACACACACATGTTTTAGTAAATATTAATAATAAAACAAGACAGAATGCTACAGTCGAGTTCCCCGACTACCAGGGGTAATATTAACTACCCGTTACTCAGCTAGTGGAAGTTCAATCGAGAAATTTCATAATTTTCTGGATTATCAGTGCAAATTATAATTAAATAAATAATTAAATAAATAATTAAAAAAAATAATAGTTAAATAATTAAATAAATAAATAAATGAAAATATTTTAATTTTTTTTTAAAGTGTGGTCATGACAGTTGTTGGCGGTTTGTGGGTGTGTAAGGAACTGATATTTCATTTATTCCTTGCTGATTCCGTTGCTTCGCGTTGTTCACTCGAATTCTCCATCTCCTTGACTGTCCCGCTTCCAGCCCCTGATTTGTTGAAAAGTATGTAACACTAAACGTTTCTTTTCGGCTTATACTCTACGTCAATCTGGATTGCTGTTTGCCCTAAAGATACCATGCACAAACTCTACGTAGCAAACAAAGGTATTCTCCAGTAATAGTGGATGCGCTGGTTCAGGAGTGGGTTGACAAAAAGATTACCAGTACTTCAGAGTTCGCTGTACCAATCGGAAAAATATAAACAGAAATAGCGGAAAAGAATAAACAGAGACGCGTATGTTCCGACAATCGCAAGATGAACGAGAAAATTGTTAGGGACAACTTTCCAATGGTACAGATAAACAGCGTGATTGAAAAATCACAGGCAGGGAAAATTTTCACAACATTGGACATAACCACCAATGTTCTCTAAAAGGTCAACTCCCAAAAGTATACCTCGTTACATAGAAAGGACCATACGAGTTTTTGTACGTGTTCACTCACCAGCGATGTTTATAAGATTTATAATGGCTGTTCTATGATAACTCATTAAAACGATATTATAATTCCAAGTAAAGACGTAGGGTAGACGAAGGTTTGGAAAAGCTAAAAAAGAGAGCTAGTGGTTGCTGATCAAAACGGGTTGCGAATTAACTGGGCCAAGCGTCCAAACTTACAAAGCAGGGTATATTATCTTGGCCACATCATAGAAAACTGTTTTTAACTACACCCAAAATTTAAAAATCCCAAACTATAGCAAATTTTCCGGTACCGTCTGATCGAAAAGCTATATAACCATTTCTTGGATTCGTTGATCGATACGGGATCATAGCTAAACCTTTGTCAGATCTATTGAGGAAAGATGTGAAATTCGAGTTTAGAGAGTTGCAAATCAGTTGAAATCGGCTTTGATCAGTAAACCAGCTTTGAAACTGTATGATCCGAAGTATTTCAAAATGATCAAAAAGACAACCATTTACATCCAGTCATGTACATGAATCGAAAGACAAAGCCGTGTAAGGAAAAAATTGCTCATACGAACTGGAAGTCATTGCAGCATTGACAAAATGTGTATGTCCTACCGACCAAGTTTAAAATCGTTACAGATTGTAACGCGGTTACCATGACGATGAAGAAAAACGAAGTTGCGTTGTGAGTGGCTAGATGGGCAATGTTTTTTCAAGACTATGAATCGATCAGGTGATTGTTCGGTCAAACTCATTAACTTGATCTTAACCTCTTTATTATATGAAATGTTACTTTTGAATTTTTACCCATTATGAAAAGGGTATTCAATGGTATCACATGGTATTCATACTCTGTTAACTATGATATCATGCTAATGTAACCTCTCCAATATTAATAAAACCAGTCGTTTACAAACTCTCACACACACCATATATTGTAACGAACTGTTTTTCTTTAGTTTTGCTCGCAACGGCAAGCTCAGAGAGTTTGTGTGTTCGTCCCATCAAATTTATGATTTGTGTGATTGCCCGACCAAAGAGAAGACAGAGTTTAGGTTATTACAGCTTTATTGCAGACTTCCTTAATGACAGATTCCTGGTTCTCGCTCTCTCGTTGTCCTTCCTTTGCTTTACGACCGTGTCGGCTCGAATGGGGCGTAGGATGTTATGGTGGGGAGGTGTATCGTCCGTGAGTCCGGACCACCTTGACCGACCAATGACTCCACTGACCCTTCTGCCCGTGCCAGGTTCCTGTGCGCTGCTGATGCCCTTCGTTGTCTTGCGGCCGATCGCGCCCACCTCCTCCCACATACGGGACTCCGGCGTCTCCTCCGCCGGCGCGGGTCACGTCCATGTCACCGTCTGTTGGTGCCACCGGCGCCCGCCCAACTCAATGGTGCGCAACGCCTGCCCGACGTGCACCTGGTCCACCTCCCTGAACTGCTGGCGCTCGCACCGTGGCCATTCCTCCTCAGCCTGGGGCGGTGGCGTCCGGGGTGGTGGTGTGGGCGTGCGTGTCGGTGGCGGTGGTGACGGCGTCAGCGTCGGTGGTGTCCGCGGCGACGGTGGCTGCGTCGGTGGTGGCGGCGGCTTCGTCGGTGTTTTCGGCGGTGACGACTGCGGCAACGGCGGCTGCGCCGTTGGTGGCGGTGGCGGCTGCGTCTGCGTCGCTGTCGGCGGCTGCATCGGTGTTTTCGGCGGTGACGACTGCGGCAACGGCGGCTGCGTCGGTGGTGGTGGTGGTGCCTGCGGCTGTGGCGGCGGTGGTAATGGTGCCCACAGCGCCTCCTCCTCGGGCCTGTGTATGTGTAGAGTGACTTACATATGTGCTTTTCGATACCCCGTATCGTCTTCCCCCCTTCATCACCAAAGGAGTTCCGCTACTGTTCCGCTATATTAGCACCTGGTGTCCTCTGGCCCGCTGGCGCCCGTGCTTCCCGGCTTTAAGTCCCTTATGTGTGCCGTTTTCACCTTCGCGGTTGCCGCGTGTTCCAGGATGCAGATAACACCTGAAATGAACTTCTTTATTCTGAACTGTCCGTCGAACCTTGGCGCCAACTTCGCTGCAAAGCCTTCGCCTGCCTTCGAAAGGTGGTGTTCCTTGGCCGACACTGTGGGTTTCCACGGCCGTCTCCGGAGATTATAGTGACGCGCCTGGTCCTGCGCGGCCTTCTCCATATTCCTCCGCACCAACTCGAAAATCTCCTTCAGCTTTTCCGCGTTTTCTGCAGGTGTCTGCGTACACCGGCCTTCCCAGTCGTATGCTCGTCAAACAACGCGTTCGGCAGCCTTGGTTCCCTTCCCTGCGTGATAAACGCTGGCGAGTATCCGGTGGACTCCGCCACGCTCGTGTTCACTGACAGCTGCCGCTCCGGCCAGCTCTTGTCCCACCTCCTTTGATCGGCCCCCGTGAACTGCGCGATCATTGTTTTAACGGTCCTGTTAGCCCTTTCCGTGGGGTTTTCTTTATATGGAGCCGTGAGCTGGTGTCGCACCCCCAGCTCCTCCAGACACCTTTTGAATGCCCTGCTGGTGAACTGCACTCCATTTTCCGTTATAATGACCTTGGGCTCCCCATATCTGGCCACTATTCGCTCGTGAACAGCCTTTCATAACGTTTCGATGGTTGCCCTCCTATCGGGACGATCTCGGTCCATTTGGAAAACTTGTCCACCAGGACCAGCAGCATCGAATTCCCGTGCTTCGACCATGGCAAGGATCCCACGAAATCCGAACACACGGTGCCCCATGGCTCCTCCGGCACCTGGGCCAGCATTTTCCTGGCTGCCTGCCATTGGTTCGGCTTATACTTCATGCAGCTTTTGCAGCTCCGCACGTATTTCCGTATGTCCCGGTGCATTCTTGGCCAGTGGTAACAGGCTGAAACCCTCGCAATCGTCTTTCGACTCCCCAGGTGTCCTGCCGTTGGCATGTCGTGGTTCTCGGCCATGACGCGCTGCCTCTCCTGGGACAGTACACACAGCTTCCATGAGGCTACGTCCATATTCCCTGCCCGATGCGGAATATGGCGGTACAGCCATACGCATACTTCATACGCAGCAATAGAAAAAGAACTATTAGCTATAGTATGGGCAACAAAATATTTTAGATCTTACCTATTCGGTAGAAAATTCGACATATTAAGCGATCATAGGCCACTTGTATGGCTAAATAATATAAGAGACCCTAACATGAAGTTATAGAGATGGATGATAAAACTGGAAGATAAGACATCCAGATATTTCAAAATGCTTATATTCAAATCATAAGTCCCGACAATTTCACTAAAACCATGAAAACCAGTAGCAAATTAACAGACATTCAAAAATATACCCAATTCAAAGAAATCATTCTTAAAACACATACAGAATATATACACCCTGGCATATAAAAACTAACACTTCAGTTCAAAGAACTTTATTATTACCCCGATTATCCAAAACATCATAAACGAATGTCAAATCTGTAACATCGCTAAAACCGAACATAGGAACACAAAATTAACTATTGAAACAACCCCAGAAACCTTTAGTCCCAGAGAAGAATATGTCATGGATTTCTACTTAATAAACAATAAACAATTCCTATCATGTATTGACATTTATTCTAAATACGTCTCCCTGATAGAAAAAATAGGAGAGATTGGCTTGAAGCTAAAAGAGCTATTTTACGTATATTCAACGACATGGGTAAACCCATAGAAATAAAAGCCGACAAAGACTCCGCTTTCATGTGCATTGCACTTAAACTCTGGTTAGATTCAGAAGGAGAAATCTTAAATATAACAAGTAAAAATGGAATTTCTGACATCGAGAGATTTCATAAATACGTCAATGAAAGATTAAGAATACCGAAAACCAATTCACAAAATTAGCAAACAAAAAAAAACACCAGCAAACATTTTTAGTTTTGCAGGTACCCCTTCCCATAAAACACAACTAAATAAAGTATAAAAAATTAACAAACTCAATGAAACTAGACAAGACTTTAGTATAGACACCAATTTCACAGAATCCCCTCTAGTCAGAACAAAAACGACTAACCCATTCAAATAGACAGGAAATTTAAGACAAATAGACGACAAACCATTTGAAGAAACAAATAGAGGTAGAAAGATAATACACCATAAATCTAAGTTTAATAAGAAAATTAATAAAAGTAAATATAATAACGATAATTCCAGGCCTATTAGTACACAATACTTAGAAGTAACCCCTAATCTTTCAAACCGGATCAATAGATTTACCGATGAACTACGATTTATCTGTTACGCTATTTAACGAACATTATTCCGTTTGTAAAAACTTCATTCCTTATATACACATACATACATATAAAGATTTTTCCTTTTTTTTACTTTATTCCTTTATTTTTTATATTTATTTCTCTTATTTTTCTTTCTTGTTTTGCTTCTTATTCTTAAACATCTTTCGTAAAGCGGCTGCGCCAGTTACCTGTGCGGCCTGTGCACTAGGTGTTGTCCACAATGAAGAAGGTATTGAGTCAGTCGATAAATCCATCAACTCAAGTAGCCAACGTTTTCCAAACGTTTTTAAATTAATTATATATTATATATACTCAGTAATACGGTATCGGTAACTCCCGTGTCTGGATTACGCCGTTACTATGGCCGATTATCCTTTTGCACGTATGACTTACGCGTGTTTAGCTGACTGTCCCGAGCTGCGCTTGAGCCATTCCTTTATAGGCTGCTGGGATCCCGTTATTTCCCCTTTTACGCACGGCCCGCTCGGGTACAAGGTCCAACTCATGTCCCATTAGTTCACGGTGCGTCCTCTTAGTTCTCGACCAAAGTCCACTCTGTTACCGTTCGACCTTGGCTGCCTTGAGTCTGAAGTCCAGCGCGGTACCGTTATTTCACGGTCTCTCCACTTTGCCGGGGTCCAAGGTCAATTATTTCCCGTTCGACCGGGCCGCATTCCATCAGCCCAGCATTCCAGCGGCGTCGGCAGAACGTTGGCGTCGTCGCTGACAAAGTGATCGCCAGCTATTCGAAGAATTGGAGTGGTTTGAACTTCATTGAACCGGATCAAATTGCAATCTCTGCAATTTCGGCATTGCGTGGTACTCGTCGCGTCGGATGTTTACAATATTGATTTTTAGGATTTTGAACTCTTATTTTCTTTAGAATACATTGTTGCACAATTCTTGCAGACAAAGTACCAAGAGTTCTTTGTATCGGCCGTCGAGAGGAGTAACAAGAGTTTCTGTTGTTAACTCTCCCCCCTCAGACCCCTACTTGTCCTCAAGTGGGTGTTAGTAATAGGGAATATACTTTAATTCTGGTTGTATCGGCTTTGGTTTTAAATTATTTGTTTTGAGTTTATTATTAAATGTGGGGAGCTCTTGTTGAATTTGAAGGGTTATTTTTTCTCTGGGCTTATGCCAGATTTTGGAGATGATTGAAAGAAGTATGACAGTAAGCACAAGATTGCGATGCGGTTTATGATAGAGTGTGCTTTTATGTTATTCAAGTGCTTTGTGTTTTTGATGTTGAGAGCCTCCAGTGATTCCAATGACAAAACCTTTAGCCTCTCCACTTCTATGGGTGACATTTGAATTATTGGTGTTCCGGGTTTTAGGATAGATTTTTCTTTATTGTTAAATTGTTTCTTATTTTTTTGAACAGTATCGTTCCAGAAATGGACCAGGTATGTCCCTTTTAGATTGTAGGAAATGTTATTGTGTATTAAATTACCGCTGTAATATTAATATTAAATAATATTAAGCTGCCATCGATCATCTCAATTTCCTGAATATGTTCTGCGTTACTGCGTCACACAGCTCTTCCTTTCCCTCAACTAACTTAGCAATACATTTTGATTGTCTTCAATTGACAGTGTTTTCTTTTTTACATATTGTTAATTGGATATTTTACAATTTTTGGGTACATTAATAACTTTTTCCTGCAACAAATATTTAATTTGTCTCTAAGTGTACGATATTTTGTTATTTTGTATAACCAGTTTTATCAACATATCTTGATAAGTAGTGGTATTTTAATGATATAGATAATTGCTGTTTTATTGTGTTATACTGATTGATAGAGAGGTAATATTGTTTTTTACAAAAATTTTATGTACTTCATTTAGTTTAAAGTCATTTAAAAGGAGTGTGTTAATTACATTAATTTTTTTGCCCATTGAATTGCATATTTGTTTACAATTTCCTCTTTTATTAATCTGACCTGATTTTGCAGAATTGTTGCTATTTCATTATTAAAATTGTTATCTTTTTTTATTAAATTTTTAAGCATAACAAATTGTTGTTAAAAATATTGATTCTACTTTGCAGTTGTTTATTTATTATTACCTGATCGTTGTTAGTTATCAGGCTACTTAAATTATTCTCAATCATAGTTAAATCGTCATGATCTGGGTTTCCTGCTACATATTTCCAGGCTGATCCAATCCAATTGATTGATCGAACTTTGCGATATTTTGAGGTAAGCGTACTTAATGCGGAAAATTCCTGAGCTACTTCATGTGTTAATGTATGGTAGAAATAGCTTCTTTTTAAGTCATTAATTGTGTGTTCTCGTATTTTGTACAGTTCTGTTTCTAGGGTTTCTAGGTCTATCAAGTGGACTAGTTTAATTTAGTTATTAATCTTGTTTTACTTTACTCTTGTGAACGACTCTTCCTGTTTCTGTGATAATAGTTGTATGTCTGTTTTCTTTTACTGTTTCTTTCTTGTACCGTGGGGACAGTTTAGAACCTAGTCTTGTGTTTTGCTTTATAAACACTGTTTGCCCTGGCTAATAATCTTTGATCTTATTGCGTTTCTCGTAATGGTTTCTTAAGTCTATTGCCTGTTTTGATTTTAGTTTTTCGATGTTGTCTTGTCTGCTTTCGTCATATTTTCCTGGGTCAGTGGTTATATTTCTGCCAAAAAATATTTCTAAAAGCCGTTTTTTTGTTACAGAGTGAATTGTGAAGTTGTATTTGTAGACAGGCGAATCTAACAGTTCTTCAAATGTTCGGTGTACCTGTTTAGTTTTTAAACATCTCATAATTTCAGCGAGGGTAGAATGAAACCGTTCTATTTGTCCGTTTACAGAACTTTTATAAGGGGTGCTTTGAAAAGATGTATGCCCAGCTGGTCTTTTATTATAAAGGCTATTGTAGCGGAACTAAGAGATTTTTCGTTATCCATTACAACGTATTTTGGTACTCCAAAATAGAATAAAATGTCATGTAAAGGTTTTCTTATGTCTTCTATTGATTTTTGCGCAAGTTTCTAAAATTTGTCAATTGCTGTAAGTACCAGTTTTTTTTTTCTGTAGAAAAAATAACTATATGGATTGTGTGTCCCGGAAACTCAAGAATTGGGGTTTCCGTTATTTCTGGGTTTGTGGGATGCCTATCATATTTTCCTTCTTTGCACCCCTGACACTGTTTTACTAAAGTTTGCTTTATATATCATTTTGGGAAAATAGCATTTTTCGTATAACTGAATTTTATTATCCACAACATTTCTATTTGCCCTATTATGTCATTTAAGGATGAGCTCGTCTTGTTCTGTTTCATTAACTACGTCTTCTACCTGTTTTTGACTAAATCAAAGGGAGCCTAGTAAACTCGTATTTTCCGTTGTTTACGGAGAATGCTGTTTTCTCTATTTCTTTTTCCCTTTATGGAATTTGGTGAAATCCACTTTTGAGGTCTAGAACGGAAAAATGGTTGTTATTACCTAACTGTGCGAGGATTCCGTTTATGGTATAGGGTATTTGTCGGGTATTGTTACACCATTCAGTTTTCTATAATCGATGACCATTCTATATTTTTTTACTTGTTTTTCGGAACGATCCACACTGGGGAATTGTATGGAGAACGTGATGGTCTCTAAAAGATCTTTAACCTGTTTGGGAACCTTAGATTTTAAAGCCATCGGGTACTGATAATTTAAAGTAAACTGGTGTGATTCGTATTTCGGCTTTCACATTTCTGATGTAGGTTAGTTTGTCATCCGGTTCGGCAAATAAGTTTGGGTAATTTTTAAGTAATCGATTTAATTTCAATTAAATTTTTTTTTCTTTAATGGGAATATTTGTGTTATTTTTTAAATGCATTATTTTGTTTTTTTTTGTGTCTATGATTGCATCTAATTCCTTTAGGCTGTCATTGCCTAATATTGCGTCAAAAGTTTTGAGATTTTGTAATAGAAAAAATTGAACTATTGTATTTAGATCATTAAAAAAGTTGGCGTTTTTGTGATGATTTATTTTTATATCGCCAACTACAGAAACAGCATTGAATATGGTTTTGTTTGGTAATGGGCTTGAGACATGTTTTGGTTGAATATAGTTTGGAATATTATCAATTAATATATTTAAAATTTCTCCACTCCTCCTCACCTTACATTCGAAGTATGGCTGTGAGGAGTTAGTTACCCTAAAAAATTGAGGTAGGTATCGTCTTATTGTGGTTCTTGGTCATTGCTGTCAACAGCATCTGTGTATTCGCCGAGTATTTGTTCATAGTCAGCCTGTTCCTCTTGTTCTGCCAAAGTCTGTTCCTAGTTGGCCATTGTCGGTGCTTCTTGTTCTGTCTCAGTTTGTTGTTCGATTTCTGTTTGGATATTAAAATTTCTTTGCCTTTTGGCTGGATCTTTAATAGGTATTGGGGGTCTTTTTCCAAAGGCATCAAATTTCGGTCTGTTTTAATTTGCTTAGTGTGAAGGCTTTTGTCCGCGTCCATTGATTCTGGTCGTGGTTGGGGTTTTGCTGCAAACGGACGAGGTGGTAGATATGTTTGATATGGTGGAGTTTGTGCTATCGGAGCTTGTCGAAATTGTTGCCCAAAATTATTCGGTACCGGTCGGTATTGTGGGTATCCAAAGTTAGCATTCGACACTCCTACTAGCATAGGTCTGGGATGTAGTATTGGTCTGGTTTGGTAACCCATATTATTGATTATAGCTTCTAAAAGTGTTCTGTTGGATTTTGGCTGAAGCGTGATTGGTACGGTAAGTCTGGTTTTCTAACTTTAGAATAAGCAATTCTGATTCCCTGAGTATTAAAGACAAATGTCTGTAAACAACTTGATGGAATTCTTTAACTGTATGATTAGGCTTTTAAAATATTGTTGTCATTTTATATTCCAAGGTGGCAAGATCTCGTTTGTCTGCATAATGTAATGTTAAGCACTTTGAGATAGCTGCCCAGTTCAAAGGAACATTATAAGAATCAAGGACAATGTCTGCGTTGCCTTTTATCTTATTTCGAATCGTTTGCAAAATACCACAATACTTTGCTGTACCTACAGTGTGGGCATAAGTTTCCAATATTCTATCTACACTCTTCTTCCAGGAACCGAATTCAGCTGGTTCACCGGAAAAGTCATGCAAAGATTTTACAATATCGGGGACTTACTCTAGATCTTGCAGATCATGCAGATGTTCTGGGTTAATACCCTGGCTTTCTACATTTGTGAAATCAAAGCCAGAACTTTGACTTTGTTGCAAGAGAGTTGGGAGTTGTTCGATCACAATCTGACGAATGGTTTCGGTAAGTTTTTCGGGCTGTGACATTATGTTTCTATTTTGTTGGTGTGTTTCTTGTCTTGCAATTTGTCTGTGTTGTTCAAGTAAATTATGTACGTTAGGTTCTGTTCCTAAGTCAAATACTAGTGGTCGAATTAAATTGTTGAAATTTGCCATAAAGGTAAAATTGTATTGAGGTAGAACTGTGATATCAATTAGGTAATTTAATTAGTATGGGTTACGCGTAATTACTTATGGTTATAGCAATAAAATCAATCACTTAAAGGTTTCAAAAATGAATAAGGGAACCAAAATATTTTAAATTGTGCCACTTGAGATATATAAATAAATTCTTACAATTATTTAGTTAATTTGTGTTTGATTTTAAAATTGAAATGAAACTTATTTAATATTAATAAATTTGTTTAATAATAAATGATATTTAGTAGCAAAAATTGAATTTTCTTTAAATTTAAATATTTAATAGCAAAATTTAATCGCACGTTAAAATTTTATTTAATTGAAATTTATTTTAAATTTATAGAATCGTAAAACTTATTTAAATTTATTTCGTTTTGTTTGAATTGTAATTGCTTTAAAATTTGGAATTTACTTTATTCTGTTTTAACAAAGGAACGTGATCAAAGAACCGCGTGTTTTATTTAAATTTATTTTATTTTATTTTATTTCAGTTGTTGAAAACCAGTCTGGTTTTGCTCTTCTACCTTGGAGGGTCCATTAGGATTCGCAAGATTGAGCTTTGTTATACTGCTTTATTTATTTGCAGTGCAGTGGTAATTTTATTTCATCGCTTTACGTTTCTTTATTTTATTCACAAATTTTGTCAATCTTTTTAAACACTTTCACTTTGTTTTAGCTTTTATTTTTTTTACTTTGAATTACTTGTGCTTTGATTTTCTTATTTTCTTATTTCTCTTTAGGTAATTTGATTCACTTAGTTTAACTTACATTGCTATCTTGATACGGCTACTCCTCCTGGTTATCCGGAAGTTGTCCTTTTTACTTAGTTACTCGGGATTCTACAATGCAAGTTAACAACGGACTCCCAGGTTAGCATCAGCAGGCCTATTTTTATTCCTCCTATTGATATTAATCATTTTATTACCCGTAATTTATTAATATTAAGCATTTAATATTATAATTATTACTCCACTCATGTATGGTACACCCCAAATTGGGTCCACCCTAATTGGCCCGAGAGCTGAGCCAACATATTGCGCCCTTATGGGCCGTGGCTTTGTCCCATTGGCTAGCAGCGATCATATGACTTCTGCAAAATGCGCTTGGTCAGCGGTCTGCCACGGGCATCCGGTCATGCATGAGCTTTTGTTAGTTCTTAAGTTCAGTTCTGATTTTATATTCAATTAATAAAGAGCACAAGCTCAACGTTTGGCCTCAAAAATGCAGGCAGCATTTTTCAGAGGACAATCGACGACATCCTACGGGAGCAAATCGGCAAGTTCTGCTATGTTTACGTTGAGGACGTAATTATCTACTCCGAAGACGAGAACTCTCACATCAAGCACGTAGATTGGGTTCTAAAGAGCCTGCACGATGCGAACATGAGGGTATCAGTAGAAAAGTCCAGCTTTTTTAAGAAAAGTGTGAGCTTCCTTGGGTTTATAGTCACTTGTAACGGTGCTACAACAGACCCAGAAAAGGTTAAGGCTATAAAAGAATTTCCGGAACCCAAAAGTGTTTTTGAGGTACGGTCATTTCTAGGACTAGCCAGCTACTACAGATGTTTTATTAAGGACTTCGCGGCAATAGCAAGGCCTGTATCAGACATCCTAAAAGGGGAAAACGGAACAGTTAGTAGACACAGGTCACGAAACATTCCGGTTCAGTTCTCGGAGACGCAGCAACAAGCGTTCCAGAAACTACGAAACATCTTGGCATCCGACGACGTGATGCTAAGGTACCCCGACTACAAAAAGGCATTTGATCTAACGACAGATGCCTCGGCCCATGGCATTGGCGCAGTATTGTCCCAAGAGGGACGCCCAATAACAATGATCTCAAGGACATTGAAAGACAGGGAGGTTAACTACGCCACCAACGAGAGGGAACTCTTAGCCATAGTCTGGGCTTTAGCCAAGCTACGGCATTACCTGTATGCGGTTAAAGACATCAACATCTTTACCGACCACCAGCCGTTAACCTTTGCAATATCGGAATCCAATCCGAATGCAAAGATTAAAAGGTGGAAAGCGCGCATTGATGAATCAGGGGCGCGTATTTTCTACAAACCCGGCAAAGAAAACTTGGTCGCCGATGCATTGTCACGGCAACAAATTAACGTCATGGAGGAGCAAGAAGCTCAATCGTGCGTGGCCACTATTCACAGCGAGCTCTCCTTGACGCACACTGTCAAAACGACGGATAGGCCCCTAAACTGCTTTCAGAACCACATAACTCTGGAGGAGGCACGCTTTCCGTTAAAGCGCAGCTTCGTCCTCTTTGGAAACAAGAGGCGGCATGCGATTAACTTCCCCTGCAAAGAGTCATTGATTGATGAACTCGCAGATGTAATCGTTCCGAAGGGCGTTAACGCCATTCATTGTGACCTGCACACGCTGGCACTAATACAGGACGAGTTGGTTCGGAGATTTCCAGCCACCAAATTTTGGCACTGCAAAAACCGTGTAACGGATATTTTTGCAGTCCCTGAGAGACGGGAAATTCTTACCGTAGAACACAATAGGGCCCACAGGTCGGCCCAAGAAAACGTTAAGCAGGTACTCTCCGAGTACTACTTTCCGAAGATGACCAAGTTGGCTACCGAAATCGTAGCAAACTGCAAAACGTGCGCGAAAGCCAAATACGATAGGCACCCAAAAAAGCATGAGCTAGGCGACACTCCGATCCCCTCTCATGTGGGAGAACTACTGCACATCGACATTTTTT
This sequence comes from Drosophila erecta, assembly GCF_003286155.1. Taxonomy (NCBI): domain Eukaryota; kingdom Metazoa; phylum Arthropoda; class Insecta; order Diptera; family Drosophilidae; genus Drosophila; species Drosophila erecta. Next base: position 150,891 of record NW_020825258.1, on the reverse strand, counting down.
CTACGGATAAAAAGTATTTTCTCACTTGCATTGACAAGTTTTCGAAGTTCGCAATTGTGCAACATGTCCACTCTAGGACCATCGAAGACCTTAAACCGGCCATACTACAGATAATGAATTTTTTCCCTAGGGCTAGAGTAGTTTACTGCGATAATGAACCTTCATTAAATTCGCATACTATCTCGACCATGCTTGACAATCACTTTGGCGTTAGCATTGCCAATGCGTGTCCATAGCGTGTCAAATGGGCAAGTGGAGCGCTTTCATAGCACCCTTTTGGAGCTTGCTCGTTGCCTAAAAATCGACAAGGGCATAACCGATACTGTGGAAATTATTTTGTTGGCAACCGCCAAATATAATAAGTCAATTCACTCTGTCGTTGACAAACGACCAGTTGACATCGTGCAGGAGCACCCAGATGACCCACAGACGGAAGTACGGAACAGAATCATTAAGGCACAAAACACGCTCAGGACCAGGGAAAACGCCTCCCGACAACACAGAGTATTCGAAGTCGGCGAGAAGGTATTGGTTAAATCCAATAGAAGGCTGGGAAATAAACTCACACCCTTGTGCGAGGAGAGAGCCGTAGAAGCGGACCTGGGGACCACGGTCCTTATTAAGGGGAGGGTGGTCCACAAGGACAATCTTAAATGATATAACCTACAATGTCCTTTATGGTTTTTTTATTATTCATTTTTTATATTCATTTTTTATATTATATTTTTTATCACACCTTCAAGCCATCCGGCGCACTTTATTTTTTATATTCACCTTCAAGCCGCTTGGCTTGGCGCACTTTGTTTTTTTTACTATAAGTTCATTTTATCGGTGGTGGGAAAACCCTCTATAAGCATAAAAATAGCTAAAGTTTAATTTCACAGGATCGGACCAACATTTTGCATACTCCTGTCCTTGGCGTCGGCCCACGTTACCGATTATTCACAGGCCAGGTACATCCCCATTGTAGATGGCGAAATCCGAGTATGGGAGGAGTTTGCTTACGTCACGCACACAGCAAACCTCTCAGAATATGGGCGCGTAATAGAGGAGACAACCAACATGATAGACATGTTTCCGCTATCCCATATGAAGAAGCTTCTGAGCGTGGATACCGCCCACCTCCAGGACTTGTTAGAGTCGTTGGGCGTTCATCACAGAGTAGCTAGGAGCTTGGATTTCTAGATCTATGCTAAAGGTTGTAGCAGGGACACCGGATGCCAGCGACTTAGAAAAAAACAGGTTTTCCGAAATGAAATTAGTCGAGTCTAGCAATAGACAGATCCAAATTAACACCAAAACCCAAAATCAAATTAATCAACTTACCTCTACCGTCAATTCAATTTTGAGATCAGCCAAAACCTCACAAATAGACACTGGACACCTATATGAAACACTGCTTGCTAGAAACCGCATGTTGATGGCGGAATTACAAAATTTAATGCTTGCAATAACCCTAGCCAGGATTAACATTGTTAGTCCGAACATTTTAGATCACGAAGACTTAAAAACAGTTTGGCTTGAGGAACCCACCGACACACCTATAGGAGATCTTTTGTCCGTCTCGTCTGCAAAGATTTTACAGTCCCGTAACGTTCTACACTTTATCATTAAATTCCCCAAAATTAAATTAGCCTGCAAGAAGATCACTATTTTCCCAGTTGCCCATGGTGGAACGATGTTGCAGATCATAGACAATGTCATAGCCGAATGCAGCGGAGAAGTTTACGCCATCAAAAACTGCTCCGAATCACCGAGAGCCACATTCTGCCGCCTAGCTTCAGAGAGTTCGTGCGCCAAAGAACTGCACGCCGGTGGGGTAGCACACTGCCGAGTACAAGAAAGTGACCTGCATCCGATAACCTACGTAGATGAAGGCATCATTATCATCAACGAAAGGTCTGCCAAAGTGCGAGTGGACAACGGCACAGAAATCTGGACTCATGGCACACACCTCATAACCTTTGACAAACAGGCCACTATAAATGACACACTCTTCATCAACCACAATAACACCCAGAAGAGAGCTCCAGGGACAGCAAGTCTTCCCTTATTGAACATCACCGCTACCCAAGATGTCCTCAGCCTCCCGTATCTTCACCGTCTGAGTGAACGAAACTTGGAGCTCATCAAGGAGTTCAGAACACGTCTCGTAGTAACTATTGCAGGAGCAATATGCTGCGCACTCATCTGCATCGGGCTCATTTTTAGGCGTTTCACCGAGGCAAGAAAATCCGCAGGCCAAATTAGGCAGGTTATCGCTGAACTACAGACGGCCGAGGGCGTCCTTATTTCCGAGGTGGGAGTAGTTAACTAAGGTTAACCGGGCGACGGCTACGACCGATCGTCCGAAGACTCGCTCCGGCCAAACTGCTGACACAGCGTCTGGCCGGAAGCCCGTGCATAGCCGGCAAACACTACCCGTTGGAGTGGCCGCTATGAGTCCCATATTTTGTTAGCCTTAAGTTCAGTTTGATTTCATTCACAATAAAGAGCGCACGCTCAGAAGCATACTCCGGCCTTCGCCGTATTTTTTATATATTGGTTGTCTAGCCTTAAGGGCAGGCAATAACGGAGAAAGTTCTCCCATCATATATTTACCTTCCAGAACTGAGCTGCGCAGCGGATCGCCTGCGCACCTCTAGCAGAGAATATGTCCGCTCCTCTTCCCCGACCGAGAAGCCGCTCACAGCCGAGACAGAAGTCACCACCCCTCTCCCATTGGACTGCGGCGCGGGACAACTCTGGGTCGGACACTTATATTACTTGTACATCGTCGCCAGACCCTGACTTAGCTACAAGTGTTGGCCAACTAAAAGCGGTGCACGAAACGCAAATTTTACCTTTATTCGCCACCCATATTACTGCCAACTAATTCACTCAGCTTCATTTTCGGCCGATGAATTGGGAATATAGGGAAGTGAAGCAAGAAGTAGTCAGTGACGATAGTGAAGAAATCGGATTTTGCCCCGCAGTGAGACAACCAGACGCATCAGAAATGAATGCAGAAATGGTCCAAGCGCTCATAACAAATGCCGTCAACGCCGCGCTAACCGCACAGGAGCAGCGCTGGCGGGCAGAAATTGAATCAGTTAGAAACCAGGTCAGCTCGTTAACTGTGCAGGCACCCCAAGTAGAAGTTTATGAAAGGGTAACGCCAGACCCCAGCATAAAGTGTGATGTCAAGTTAGATATTGTGAAATCGCTCCCAACCTTTAGCGGCAGCCACGATGAATACGTGTCTTGGAGGCAGGCCGCATCAGATGCGTACGAGGTATTCAAGAGATATAAGGGCAGCGAGGCCCATTATGAAGCAGTGGTAATTATTAAATCCAAAATTTGTGGTAACGCGCGAGCGCTCCTTACGTCACATAATACTGTGCTAAATTTCGATGCAATTCTGGCTAGGCTGGACTGCACATACGCGGACAAAACGTCCCTACGAGTATTACGTCAAAATCTCGAGATGGTTCAACAACGTGATGCCGATCTTATGGCATACTATGACGAAGTCGAGAGGAAACTCACTCTCGTCACGAACAAAATAGTTATGTCACATAATGCGGACACGGCAACTATCTTAAATAAGGAGGTTAGGGACGATGCCCTACACGCATTTATTGCTGGGCTGAAAAGACCGCTCAAAGCACTGGTGCTACCAGCACAACCAAAAGACCTTACGACTGCGTTAGCGCTTGCTCGGGAGGCTGAAAATAGCATTGAAAGAAGTGCATTCGCGGCGTCATACGCGAAGGCCATCGAAGACAAGGCCCTTGTGCACGATGGCAACAGGCGTACTAATAAATTTCAGGGAAAGCAATGGAAAGGAGAGGATAAAAATCCACACTTCATTCCTAAGCAATTCCAAAGCAAGCCCCAAGAGAACAGCCCCTGGCAGAAGCGCGGGGACCCCGAAATTGTAGACCATAACAAAGTACAGCCTATGGAGATCGACCCTTCGACAGCCAAACTTAGGCAGGAAACAAATTGGGGAAAGCCTCAGAATAATAGCAACAACAAAAGACGGAATTCATCTCAGCGTTATTCAGGACAAAGACGCCAGCGTGTCAATAATATAACTCAATCCCACGAGCAGGAAGAGTCAGGGTATTTCGTCACAGCTGAAGCGGAAGTCGCCAGCATTGAAGAAGGTAACGACTCCGACGAACTTAGAGATCTGTTACATTTTTTAGGGAACGCTCCCGACTGCCGTTCATCGAACGACAGTTGGCTGGTAGAACACTAAAAATACTTATCGACACGGGGGCGGCAAAGAATTACCTTAAGCCCGTAAAGGAGCTAAGAAATGTAATGCCGGTCGAGACCCCCTTTACTGTGAGCTCTATTCACGGCTCCAGTGACGTCAAGAACAAGTGCATAATGCGCATTTTTGGGTTAGACGCCCCATTTTTCCTGTTGGACACACTGAGCACGTTCGATGCTATAATAGGCTTCGACTCGCTAACGCGAGCAGGAGTAGCATTGAACTTAGGCGACAGCGTAATAAAATACGCAAACGTCACTGAAAAGCTCAAATTCTTTGACTGTGAAAACGTTAATTTCACTAAAATTGATGACATAGTGGTACCAAATTCGGTGAAAGCCGAATTTAAAAATGTTATTCTGAAAAGAATAAAGGTGTTTTCGACCTCTAACGAGGCGCTAACTTTCAACACCTCGGTCACCGCCACTATTCGAACTAAGAGTGACGAACCCGTCTACTCCAAATTATACCCCTACCACATGGGGGCAGCAGACTTTGTTAACAACGAGATCAAGGAGCTGCTGAGCAATGGCATAATAAGGCCTTCCAGATCCCCATACAACAGCCCTGCTTGGGTAGTTGACAAAAAAGGGACTGACGATAACGGCATCAAAAATAAGCGCTTGGTAATCGACTTTAGGAAACTAAATGAACAAACAATTGCTGACCGCTACCCTATGCCAAGCATTCCCATGATTTTAGCGAACTTGGGAAAAGCCAGATACTTTACTACCCTAGACTTAAGGTCAGGGTATCACCAGATATACTTGGCCGAGAAGGACCGGGAAAAAACCTCTTTCTCAGTTAACGGAGGGAAATACGAGTTTTGCCGATTACCTTTCGGATTAAAAAACGCAGGTAGCATATTCCAAAGAGCCATCGATGATGTGCTGAGGGAAGAAATAGGCAAGATATGTTACGTCTATGTCGATGACTCTGAGACAATCACGTCGTTGCTCAAAAACCAATACAGCATCGATGTTGTCAATGTACCACCGCTACACAGTAGCTCCAATGGCCAAATTGAAAGGTTTCACAGTACACTGGCAGAAATCGCCAGATGCCTCAAAATTGATAAAAAAAAATAGAGGATACTGTGGAATTGATCTCACGGGCTACGATAGAATACAACAGGTCGCTACATTCGGTCACAAAGTTTAGACCAGTGGAGGTTATCCACGTTGGCAATGACGAGATCATTTTGGCAATCAAAGATAGAATTGACAAGGCACAACAAGCTAACCTGGACAGAATTAACCCTTCTAGACAAAACCGAATCTTTGAAGTTGGTGAAAAAGTAAACCTACGTAACAACAAAAGGTTAGGTAACAAATTGACTCCGCTTTATTCAGAAGAGCGTGTAGAAGCAGATCTGGGAACATCTGTTCCCATTAGGGGGAGGGTGGTCCATAAGGACAATATCAAATAGGCATTTCATCTGCCACATTCACCCTTATATTAAACACTCACCAAATGCTATAATTTCCACAGGCTTTCCGTAATATCCATCATACTTCTAACCACCGCAAGCGCGCGAGTCACCGACTTCTCGCATGCAAAATACATCCCGGTGTTAGACGGGAATGTATTAGTATGGGAACAGTATGGCCTGATTAGGCATGAGGAAACTTCTGGAAGTCGACATCAACCATGCCCAGAACATGCTGGATGAAATTACCGTGCACCGTAGAATGGCCAGGAGCCTGGATTTCCTGGGCTCGGCACTCAAGGTCGTGGCGGGCACGCCCGACGCGGAGGACCTCTTTAGAATCAAAACTAACGAAGCAGCCCTAATAGAGGCAAACAATAGGCAGGTAGTAATAAACACAGAAACACAAAAACATATTAACCAACTCATAGACACAGTAAACAGGATCCTCAAAGAGAAAAGGGACGGGTTGGTTGACGCCGGCCACCTTTTCGAGACCCTCTTAACCAGAAATAGAATACTAATTTCAGAAATACAAAATTGCATGCTCACGATCACACTCGCAAAAAACAATACGATAAATCCAGTTATTTTTAATCACAATGACCTTAAATCTATCTTCGACGAACAGCTCACAGAGGACCCCATAGTTAGTCTTATGGATGTATCTAAGATTAAGATTTTTCAATCTAATATTTTTATCCATGTAATTGTTCAATATCCTAAAGTTAAGTTTATTTGTAAAAAAGTCCTGCTCTTTCCTGTTGCTCACCACCATACCATGTTACAAATTGAAGAAAACGTCTTGGCGGAATGGGATGACGGAGTCTTAGCAGTTTCAGATTGCGCGTCTACCAACTTGGCCACGTTCTGCAAAAAGGCGGCTCACGACACCTGCGCCAGGCAGTTACATGCCGGCGGTGTGGCTACATGCCGGACGCAGCCCAGCAATCTAGGGCCCCTTACAATCATGGACGATGGAGTAATAATCGTCAATGAGAAAGTTACGAGGATTACTATCGATGACGGGCCTACAACAACCGTAATAGGGACACACCTTATTACCTTCGAACGGAAGGCAGTCATCAACGGCTCAGTGTATTTGAACCGCAATTACGCTGTGGATAAGAGCCCTGGAATCGCGGCCTCCCCATTAATCAACATCACCGGACATGATCAAATATTGAGTCTGCCGCTACTACAGCGGATGAACGAGCTCAACCTGCGGCTGATGCAGGAGCTCAGAGAGGACGTGTCCGCGGGAGGTGCACCAAAAATCTGGTTCGTCGCGGGAGTCGCCGTTAGCTTCACGTTATGCGGCTTAGTCCTGCTGCAACAACACTGCAGGCGCAAACGGGAGGCATCCCAGTTGCAAAAATCCATTGACGAATTGGCTGTCACCGAGGACGGCGTCCAATTTAAGGGGGAACAACGGACTCCCAGGTTAGCATCAGCAGGCCTATTTTTATTCCTCCTATTGATATTAATCATTTTATTACCCGTAATTTATTAATAAGCATTAATAAGCATAATTATTAAGCATTTAATATTATAATTATTACTCCACTCATGTATGGTCCACCCCAAATTGGGTCCACCCTAATTGGCCCGAGAGCTGAGCCAACATATTGCGCCCTTATGGGCCGTGGCTTTGTCCCATTGGCTAGCAGCGATCATATGACTTCTGCAAAATGCGCTTGGTCAGCGGTCTGCCACGGGCATCCGGTCATGCATGAGCTTTTGTTAGTTCTTAAGTTCAGTTCTGATTTTATATTCAATTAATAAAGAGCACAAGCTCATATATCGAAACTCCGGCACCTAGCCGTTAAACTTTTTTATTACAAAATATACCGGCTGAGTCTCTAGGCCAGCGGTATTGAAGGACAGTCTCCTTCCAACCTAATCATCCTATTTCATCATAGAAACAGGACGGCCAACCGGCCCCTCACTGGACAACTAGCAAAAGCCAACCGGCTATCTACACTGGGAGACAGCGGCGAGGGATATACTATTGCCAACCGCCCACACCATCTTATAACTTGCACACGCGTAGAGGATGTTCTGCGTTCGGACCTTGACAGAACGCGTAGACCGCCTATAGGTTGCCTTTAGTAAATCCGCGTACTAAAGAATGCAACAAGGGTTTTTTGAGACCGATGGAGTCGTACTGGTGTACTAATATGACTTAACTCATCTTCCCGCTTGAACCGAATTTATTGTAGTTGCTATTGCCATGGCTGCTACAAATTCTGGACACCTTACAGCTGATGCAAACAGGGTGACATTTTTGAGACGCTAGGCGACTGCCATATATAAAAGAATAGAACGATTCTTTATCAAGTTATCTGCGTTTGACGATTGCGTTCTGCATGTGAGGTTTGAGCTGATTGATGAGCTGCAACAAACGTATCGGAAACTCCTGAGCGAGCTTGCAGAGCTTGAATTGGATAAAATTAAAAGTGATTTGAGTGAGAAATTTTGGTGATGTTCTCATAACGCTTTAATCCTCAGTTCGTGGTTAGATTTCAAAGTTCGGTTGTGGCCATCAAAAACGTTCACTCTGGAATAGGGCACCGTCGCTGCCTCCTGTTGGGCTACCAAAATTCGCTGGAGGCTATGCTAACTATTGCCCTTACAAACATAGAAGAGCTGCAGCATATACGATCCTGTTTAAGGGACACGGCGTTGGAGACCATTCGCTGAATTCTGAAGTTGTTACAAAACAGATTTGCTAATCGACGTCACTGAGATTCTGGGGCTAAGGGCAGTGCAGAGTGGTTCCGTTTTAATGCTTCGAGAGCTGTCGGATAAATTCAGCGCCCATACTCGCGCTCTAAACGGATTGGGTACAACGGAACAAATGGCATTATAGTACTTGTCCAAAACCTGGATCCGGCGAGTCAGGGCAATGGGGAGTAGCATTTGGAGGACCTCGCTTTGCGGAATTTAATTCCAACGTAAGAATCCATGGCATCGCATCTGAAGCAGCGATGCAGAACTCTGGAGACTATAGATTTCGTCATTGCAAGCTATGCGCCAGGCAGCCAGGTGGGAGCACGATTAATTTAATATGCCTTTCTTGTCACAAATATTAACCTTCTGACATGTGCTTTTTGTAATCAATTCAGTATTGATAAATCCAGCAAGTCGATTTGGAGAAGCAAAAAGACTGACTCTTTTTATAAATTGAGACAGTGCAAGTCCGGCCATTGCCGCGCTAATGGATCTAAGCAGCACCTTATGCATCACTTGGAAACCTTAGCCTCGTTTTCGTCACAGGAAAGATCTTAGCTTACTGAAACGGTGGCCTCAGATTCATTTTTTCATGCGACAGAACACTCTGTCCCATCTTCAGCTCTTATTTAGGCAAAGATGTGATACTTCTAGCCACTGCCACTGTGTTAGTAAAATCCCGTTCAAGAATCTTTGTTCCTTGCCGTGCTGTACTCGACTCTGGCTCCCAGCTGCACCTAACAACGTTCCTATTTGTAAACTTTGTAAGCTTAGAAAAACAAAGTCATCTGACTATAGTTTCGAGACAGATGGTTAGTCAGTTAACTTAGCAATGCGATCTCGAACCTCCGAGTAATTGACTTCTATCAATGCTGTCATTGCTTCCAATATAAGCGAACATCAGCCCAACTTTAACATCGACGTTTGTAACTGGAACATACACCAAAATCTGAAACTCGCGGAACCAGAGTTTAATTGCCCCCAGCGCATTGATTTCTTGATAGGCGCCAGTCTATTTTACGATCTGCTATGCGTTGGGGATTGCCTCTAATTCAAAAGACTCGTTTAGGCTGCGTTGTTTCCGGAGGCTGCAGTCGCTCCAATGGCAAGGCTTTTATATATTGGTATTGTATGAGTATTCTATTGAGTAATTACAAAGTCCAAGATTTTTCTTCAGCTGCTGTGCAAAGTTGTCCTGGGACGAAAGCCTCCCCTTGGCACAAGATTCAAAATGGCAAGATATGCAATATGCTGTAGATTCGGCATGCCTCATTTCCACGATTGACCCTTTCTCCAAACTCTGAATTAGAGATTCACGGTTTTTGCGATGCCAGCATTGAAGCTAATGGAGCCTGTGTAAATGTCGTGTATACGGTACAGTCTCACAGCAACCACTTAATTTGTTCAAAGTCTCGAGTGGCCCCTTTGAAAAACCTAACCATGCCAAGCTTGAGCTTTGCGGAGCCGAAGTTCTAGCTCGTCTTGTAGCTGAAATCTGCCCAATCAACCAACAAAGCGATTAAGACCAGCTGATAGTGGACAGACTAGGATGAGTATTGACTAATCATTGTAAGTTGGTACTTACAACCATTTGGAATATTATCCAGAATATTAGCATCAAACTGAAAACAACCAAAATTCAGAAAAAACACAACAGCCTCAGTAGATTAATACAGACCAGACAAGCAATGACAAGCAAGAACCCAATGTTGAACAGGCCGAAAATTTTCTGCCACAAGCCTTGGAAAACCCCAATATATAACAATTAAATACAAAGAAAATAATTTGAAATGCCTTATTGATACTGCATCAACAGTTTACATGATACCCAAAAACATATTTGACCTACCAATCCAGAATACTAATATTCTTATTCATACCAGCTCATTATCAGCAAAAGTATAACTATACCTTCATAAATTTTGTTCCCAACAGCAAACGAATTTTTACTGCACCCTTTTTCCGAGAATTACGATCTCTTATTAGGAAGAAAACTTTTAGCAGAAGCAAAGGCAAGAATAAGTTACCGCGATAAAGAGGTAACTCTTTACAACAACAAATACAAATTAGTAGAAGGAATAGCAGCACAAGAGAAACTTTCAAAATGTAAATAGAAAAAATGTTACCCATATTACAATCAGACCTATACAGATTGGAACATTTAAATAACGAAGAAAAACAAAGATGTGCACTCTTGCAGCAATACCATGACATACAGTTCCATGAAGGTGACAAGTTGACATTTACTAATCAAACCAATTATACCATCAATACAAACCCATTTATTCTAAAATATACAGTTACTAACAGGCTTATGAACAAGAGGTCGAAAGCCAATTACAAGATATGCTAAATCAGGGTATTATAAGTACCTGTAACTCACCTTACAATAGACCCATATGGAAGTACCAAAAAAACAAGAGGCATCAGGCAAACAGAAATTTAGAATTGTAATAGACTACCGAATATTAAACGAAATACCAAAAGAAATAAAATCTTTTCTTGGACTGACAGGATACTACCGTAAATTCATTCCAAACTTTGCAGACATAGCCAAACCCAGGACTAATGGTTTAAAAAAGAACATGAAAATTGATACTATCAACCCAGAATATGACTCCGCATTTAAAAAATTAAAATATCTAATATCAGAAGTCCCAATTCTCAAAGTACCCGACTTTACAAAGAAATTCATTTTAGCTACAGTCGCAAGTGATGTCGAAGGATGATGAAGGAGCGGTACTCTCACAAGAGGGACACCCACTTAGTTACATAAGCCGAACACTTAACGAACACGAGGTCAATTACAGAGCAATCGAGAAAGAACTCTTAGCAATTGTATGGGCGACAAAGACTTTCCGAAACTACCTAATTTGACGACACTTTGAAATATCCAGTGATATTTACAACCAAGCTGGTTGTATCGTATGAAAGATCCAAATTCAAAACTAAACCGATGGAGAGTAAAATTATCCGGAGTTGATTTTGACATAAAGTACATTAAAGGAAAAGAAAATTGCGTGGCGGACGCACTATCCAGAATAAAACCTGCGGAGACATAACTGAGCGAACAGACCCAGAAGAAGATAATAGTGACTTGATCTTTATTACAGAAAGATCTTTAAATACATTCAACAGACAGGTGATATTTTTGAAGAGCCCACCAAACATTAAAATAACCAAGTATTTCAAAAAACACACACCTCAGATTTATTACGACAATATGACTAGAGAAAAAGCCGAACAATATTTGGTTGACCATTTTTGCGGTAAAAAGAGTACGTTGTATATTGACAGTGACGCAGATTTCAGGATCATTCAAGCCGCACATAAACAGATTACAAACACTAAATATACCAGAATCTTGCGTAGCATAATTTTACTAAACCACTTATGCAGAATTTAAAGAATTGATCTTAAGCACTCACTTTACACCCTGGAATACAGAAAACTACAAAGCTTTTCGGTGAAACGTACTATTTCCAATAGTCAACTAGTTATCCAAAACATAATAAATGAATGCAATATCTGTATTTTAGCAAAGACAGAGCACCGTAACACAGATACAACCAGACCAGAACATTGCCGCGCCAATTTCATGATAGAAGGCATCTGAAGGCAAACATTACGTTAGTTGCATGAACATTTATTTGAAATTTGCCACATGAGAAGAAATAAAAACAAAGGACTGGTTGGAATGCAAAAATGCACTTATGCGTATATTCAACCAGCTGGGCAAGCCAAATATACTAAAAGCAGACAGAGATGGCTGGTTTTCCAGTTTGGCCTAGACAGTGAGGAAATTGAATTGCAGGTTAACACAACCAAGACCGGTGTGACGGACATAGAAAGACTACATAAAACAATTAATGAAAAAATTCGCATAATCAAAACATCCGACGACGACGAAATCAAATTAAGCAAAATAGAAACAATACTTAACATATACAATCACAAGACCGAACACGATACCACTGGATAGACACCTGCACACATATTTCTCTACGCTGGACAACCAATATTAGACACACAACAAAACAAAGAAAGCAGAATAAACAAATTAAACAGTCGCAGAATGGTATACGAAGTCGACACGAGATACAGAAAAGGCCCAGTACAGAAAGGCAAATTAGAAAATTCATTTAAGCCAACCAAAAATGTGAAACAAACGGTCTCCGACAAACGGACAAAATCACTAACAGATATAGAGTTACTCACTACTACAAAACACAATTCAAAAAACGAAAGAAAAATAATCAAATTTCAATTCCACAGGTGCCTAGAACTTGATGACATTTTTGCTTATGCTGATCACAACAGTTCATGGACAGCAAATTCAAATTAATAATATTGACACCAACCAAGGCATTGAACATCATTGTTTAAGGATCAACTTAACCGAAATAGACAGTGTAGCTGACTATTTTGAACAAGGGCTGCGTACCGACTATCATGCACCCCAAATAAAATTTTCGTACAATAAGATGAAAAGAGAACTAACTGGAATAACCCTGCAACATAGAAATAAACGTGGATTTAACATTGTGGGCTCAGTTTTTAAATACACACTCCCATGACACAGTGAAGTTACATGAACTTAATGACGCTATACGATTGATAAACGACGAAATACAGAAGATACAGAAATACGAAAACGACGACAACATCGTTAGCACCCTTTTATACGAACTTATGGAGCTTACAGAATACATAGAGGACCTGGAAATGGGAATGCAGCATTCCAGACTCGAACTGTTTAACCCCAAATTACTAAATGACAAGCCTGAGAATGTAAACAGCTAAAATATTTTGAACATTAAAAAATCCTTTTGGATCAATTACAATGATAACCAATTATTAATCATATCTCACATACCAATTAACTTTTCATTAATAAATACAATCAAAATAATCCCTCACCCAGATTCTAACGGCTATCAGCTAGAATACACAGACACACAATCATATTTTGAAAAAGAAAATAAAGTTTACAATAACAAACAATAATAAAGTTTACAGTAAACAATAAATGTGTCACCAATAACATTAAACATTTAAAATCAATTTGTAATTTTGAGTCAGTTCAAAAAATGAGAAATAATAAAATACATAGAACCAAACACATTTATAACCTGGAATTTAACCCAAACAAGTCTCGAACAAAATTCAATTAATAATATAAAAATAGAAGGAAACAAAATGATAAAAGTAACTTAATGTAAAATAGAAATCAATAGTATAATTCTAAGTGAAAATATCTTAAAACCAGAAATAGATTTGACCCCATTATACACACCACTTACCATAACAAAAATAAAAGCTGTAAAACACAACGACATTGATGAAATGATTTCACAAAACAATGTTACACTTTACATATTATTGTCTATTATCATCATTACACTTATTTAATACTTATCGTTTAACTCATTCATGAAGTACGCAAAATTAGAATTAAGAAAAAATCAAAATCAACCACAACAAATAGAAATTGAAGAAGTTCCATTACCCGTACTATATCCATCAATCCCAGCCCAAGTATAGGCTTCTCTTTAAGGGAAGGGTAGTGACGTATTTGCGCCAATTTCATTAATTCCATGAACAATAAACCACTTCCTATACTGTATGCCCTCTGCTCAGTATGGGTTCTGATAAACAAATCCTTTGGCAACGATAAACAAATTCTTGGGCAGCGGCACTTAGCCATTCATGTAAACAAATCCCTAAGCCAAAACCTAAGCAGTTTTGCCTGCTCTTTATGAGGCTTCTCCTCAACTTAAGAATCCAAGAGCAATGCTCTCCCTAAGTATCCAAGAGCAATGCTCTCCCAAAATACACGAACATATTTGTTAAGCACAGAGGCTTCTCCTCAATATCACTTACATTTAATTTTCAGTCTTAAGTTGAACACTGAAGAATAAAGATCATAATTCAACTCGATTTGCAATTTCTTTTATTTAACGAAACTTCGGCTTCAGCGTTGGTCTTTGTTACTACAACGGTCCATATAATATACTCAAAAGCTAATAATAATGTAACTATATATATTTCATATTTTCTCGATCCTTTACTATTTTCTATATCGCGAATCGAGCCAAACGATACACAGCGCCCCTCCATCTGTTGGGCAGGAGGTGAATATTCTTAAAAATATTAATTATTAAACATTAAACTTTAATAAGTAAAATTATACCATCTATGCAGAGAAGCTACGAGTGTTTCTAATCTCGCCTCTCCCTCTTAGCGTTTTGCACTTAAGTCGCTCATAATTGTAACTTTCGTAACTTATGCATATGCGCATCGATGCAAAATCTCGTTCAAACCACATATAAATCAATCATTTGAAAATGAAATGTAAGTTTCAAGCTAAGCGATGAGCTACAACATACATTTAGAACTTGATTTGGAAGAAATTAAAAAGAAATTCTATGATATTATCGTAACGCTTAAATCCTGGCTGGAGATTTCGAAGCGCAAACACCGCCGGCCTTTCTCCGTGCAATTGTGGCCATCAGCTGTGTTGACTCCGGTATAGGGCACCGTCGTTTTCCCCTCTAGAGCTCCCGACATTCTCTGGAGGCTATAGTAACTGGCTGGATATTTTTTTTATGCGTACTACGATCATCGATAGCCATCCTGACCTCACGAACATAGAGAAGCTACATCATATACAATCATGTCTGAGGAACTCTGATTTGGAAACCATTCGATCATTTTGTTTTTCAGGCGATTATTACTTAGGGCTAATGGCAGTACAGAGTGGTTCCGTTTCAATGCTCGGTGAACTTTCGGGTAAATTGAACGCTCATTTTAGGCTCTAAATAGATTAGGTACAACAGAGCAAATCGTGTGGCACTTGGTTGCGTCAAGCCATTTAAGAAAGTTTACACAGTCCCACTCAGTAATTATTATAATAAATTTTATTTATATTTTGTATTAAATTTACTGATTTACTGATCCTCAATGATTTAGATTTATTGTTTAAGGAATTTGCCAAGAGCGTATTTTATAGGCACGTCTTCGGCATGCTCGTCGTAAAAAACTCCTTTTTACGCACGTTTTTTCTATTCTGCTCCCGAATTCGTACTCTCCCGTCGTCTCGTCTTTTTAAGGCTTGCCTTTATTGAGTATTTAAGTATTTCATTATTGTCAAAGTTTTAAGAACCTGGGTTCAAATCGATTTCAAAGAAGACAAACCCTTATAAATTGCATTAAAAGTGGTCGTTAACTGAGACATAGAATTCCGGCAATTGCACCACACTCTGCTTTCCCTGAGAAACTTAGCCTCGTTTTCATCACACGAAAGATCACAGCTTACTGAATCCATAGAACCCTCTGAATTGCCTGGCACGACTTCAGCTCTTATTACCCACGATTTAGGTAAAGATGTGGAACTCCTAAAAAATCGTTCAGGAAACTTTGTTTTTTGCCGTGCTGTGGTCGATTTGGTCGCAACTGCACCTGATATCTTACCGATTCGTAAGCTTCACCTTAAAAAGACAAAATCGTCCGCCTGTGTCACCGAAAAAAAATGCGATTTCGTACCTAACTTCCATCACTGCAGGTATTTTAATATAATCCTTATTATTACATCGAAGTTTGCTGTTGGAAATGCTTAAAACCCTAAGTTTTGGTTGTTTGCGGGGGCAGATGTCCCTCGAATGGCAAGGCTTGACTATCGTCCGGGGCGGCTATTCCACCTAATGAGAAATTGCAACTGCATCGACTTAAGGTGCTAATTTATTTAGGGAACTCTAGGGGTTCACCGACCCCATTGTCTGTTCTACTAGGAAGATCTAGACTGTGAATCTCATTATGCTAAGAATTTTACTCGCTTGCCTACTGGGGATTATTCTGTTCCATTGCCATCCAAGTTCAAATTAAGTGCTGGAGTCCTACCAGCAAGCTCTGCAAAGATTCTTATCTCTTGAGACAAAATTAAAACATCGTCCAGTCGTCAGGGACCAAAACAAGGCTTTCATCAAGGGGTACATACTACAGAAGAATCTAGTTCCAGTCCATATTTTTTGCCTCACCATTGCATCATGAAAGAAGACAGAACCACCATTAAGCCCCGCGTCGTTTTTGATGGATTAGCATCATACTCCTTAAACTACGTTACGTCTCCGTGTTTCGCCTGAGGATAGCTATTTCCAGTGCATTTTGTGGAAAGTAATACGTTCGTGTTTAAGGTGTATACTGTGATATATGGCACGAGCTGGCGGAGGCCATCAACAATGCAGCAGTCGTCCTGAGGCAATTAACGAAGGTGGTGGTGTTTAAATGTACCAGCCGTGTTGGAGAGTTTCGGAATATGAAGTTTGACGATGGAGGCGATTTTAAAAAACACTAGATCTCTCTTCGGATCCGATGTCTAATCAGTCTAAGATTATTCTTAGGGTGCTGTTCAAGGAGAAGTTGTCTTGGGACGAAAGCCTTTCTTTGTGGCAAGATTCAAATCGAGACTCAAGCAAGCTGTCTCATACCCACTATTGGCCGTTTCTCCAAGTTCTGCATTACAGATGGTGTCTGTGTATATGTCTTTTCTAGAGGATAATCGCACTGAATCCAATTACTTTGTTCAAAGGTTTTCATAGGAGCTATTTGACTCCTATGAAAACCTAAGAGTGCAATAGAATGGAATTACAATGCAATGTTGCTCCGTTCCTACTGCGTTTAATCCGGCAGATATTATTTCTTATGGACCGCTCAACGGTATTCACAGAGAAGCCAATACGAAACTTCGTCGAAAAGTCTTGCTTGTGAAATCTCTGAGCACTGATATTGCTGCACGTTCCAAGTACGCATTTGGATACATCCATAAG
Organism: Drosophila erecta; assembly: GCF_003286155.1. Taxonomy (NCBI): domain Eukaryota; kingdom Metazoa; phylum Arthropoda; class Insecta; order Diptera; family Drosophilidae; genus Drosophila; species Drosophila erecta. The sequence continues at coordinate 133,640 of NW_020825258.1, read as the reverse complement.
TTTTGCTACCGCACTCGACATCCTGGGCTTACTGTCAATACCATTCAAAGTGGGAATACTCTGTTCTGCGTCTAGTTCAACGGACTCATTTATGGAATGACATTAAATCTTTGCAGACCAAAGAAATAGTACAGTCTAGTTTACTTACATCGGGTTCATCCGTCATTCACTAAGTTGGACTTCTTTGAGTAGATTGTCCATTTAATCAACCGAAGGCTCACCCTGTCGAAATAACAATCACCCATTATAATAACAAGATGCGTAACGACCATGGTTTTTCATTATGCAGCCACTTTTTTGGGGGCGGCAATAATTGCTCTGATCTAATAAAATAATATTAAAAAGTTGATGTCGTTACTATTGCTTTTCTATATATTATTTGGCTCCTATTTTATTAATGATAATATTATATTTTTTTTACTATGAATATATATTTATTTTCAGCCGTCAATTATTTAAATATTTTTTAACATGTAGGAATTGTTAATTATTTTCATTTATGATATAGAATGCTGAGTTATGTTTTTTTTTTTTTATCAGCTATCACAGTCCATTTTGAAGATATTAAAAAAAACAAGATAGAATGCTATAGTCCAGTTCAAAATATTTGATTTCAAAATATTCTGGAAGATCGGTAGAAATAGGAAAAAATAATTAAATAAAAACAAACTTTTTAGAAGTTTGGGTGTGAGAGTTTTGTGCGATTTTTGGGCGTTAGAGTAAGCGTTTCAAAAGGTATCAATAGAAATTTACAAGATATATAAAAAAGTGAAAAAATATCATATTATTTTTTAAAAGTGTGGGCGTGACAGTTTTTTGTCGGTTGTGGGCGGTAAAAATTTTAACTGTTTGCGACACCGATAACGTTTCCAGAATTTTAAGCAGTTTATGCATGTTTATTAGATATCTTTTGAGAAATGAAACTACGATCTATGTGCGTAGAAGTTTCAAATTATTGATTTATATGTGGTTTGAACGAGATTTGGCAGCGATGCGCATATGGATAAGTTACGAAAGTTACGATTATGAGCGACTTAATTGCAAAACGATAAGCGGGAGAGGCGAGATTAGAAGCACTCCTAGCTTCTCTTCATAAATAGTATAATTTTACTGATTAAAGTTTAATGTTTAAAGTTTAAAAAATAAAGTTTACTTTAGTCGGCCGTTCGGTAAATTTGTTATCGTAAATTCGGTAATGTCCGCTATAAAAGTCAATTAATGTACCTTCTGTAAGTTGTAAGTTGTAATGTGAAATGTTGTATATGCTTTGCTCTTCGTTCCGCCCTACATTCAGCTATGGGAACTACTCCATATTATATGGTATTTGGGCAGCATTTTATTTCATCCGGAGCACAAATTAAATTGAAATTGAAATCACTAAACAATTGCTATTTAAAAAAGTGTCAAAGCTGAAAAAATGAATATATCATAATGTAGGAACCTCTGAACTGCGTGGTAGTTTGCAAGCCCAACTACTTTATGCTGGTTAGGCGAATGGCCAGCTACCTTCGCCCCATGGAAAATAACAACGTGTAACACAACAGATACGACTACATCAAGCGACTACTGCGCGACAACCGATTAGCACACCATATGCTGCTCGTCTTAGAAACTTAATATCAGAAAAACTAAAAGAGCTTTTGAAATAAATTTTATTCCCCTTAAAAGAATATATATTTTCACACGAAAATTAATAAAAGATAGGATACTATCTTTATTAATAACACTTAAAATTAATGTAAACAAACAAAACATACAAAATTCACTATTATTTTTGCGACAGCCAATTAGCACTTTTTCGCTTTCATGTCACTTTTTGCGTGTAAGCTGCCTTGATTGGGTGTTTAACTTCATTATTTATTTATTGGGACTAATTATCAATAAAATAAAGTAATAATGGGCAAAGGAAAACCGTTGGACGAGTCTGAAAAAGGCAAAATAAAGGCTTATAGGGAGTGCGGGCACTCTATTCTTCAAATATCAAAAAATATTAGTCGTAAAGTTATTACCGCATATTTAAGAAATGAGGATACATATGGGAAAAACAAGAAAGGTCGGTCATCATCAGTAATATAACACCAGTTGACAAGCGAAACACGCATCTAATTCCCACGACTCAGCCGCTAAAATAAAGGAAAAAACTGGTGCTAAAGCGTCCGTTCGGACTATGCAAAGAGTTATTTCGAATGCTGAACATATAAAGCCTCTAAAATTAAAAAAAACACCTCTAAACCAACTTAGAAAGATGCATCGACTCAATTTCTGTCGATCAAATATTATATGACCTGGACTAAGGAGTGGGAGCGTGTAGTCTTTTCAGATGAAATAAAGTTTAATTTGGAGGGTCCTGACGGCTATGCCCTCCCAGAAAGGAAGAGCATACTTTAGATCGATTGCACAGCCGTGCGGGTGGTGTCATGGTGTGGCCATTGCGTACAAAGGTTTACTGAATACGGCACGAAAAGTGTACGAGTCCGGCAGGCAGTATTCAACTGAATCAGAACTCAATGAAGGAATCAAAAGGTCCTGGGAGGCTGTTTCACTCAATTATATAAAAAAATTATATGACTCCTTACCTCAGCGGATGTACGAAGTCATACTTAATTTTCAAAAGCTTTTTTAGTTTTCCTGATATTTAGTTTCTAAGAAGAGCAGCATTGACGCGCAGTATATGTAACAGGTAGAATAAAGCGTATACGACCATATAGGACTTCAGGAATTTCTATTTCTACGATAGGCTACATACAAAAAACTTGCTTACTTACTTACTATAGGTACCTTCTTGAAATTTATGAATAGTTATTACATCTCAAGGTACCTCTAGAAACTCCTTCTATTCAATTGTAGTTGCCTGACTATAATTAATTTCAAACTTTAATAATTTACAAAATCGGAGTCCATGAAGCCTCCTCACAATGTCAGCGCTTAGAAAATTTGTATCCAAAGAAGATCTGCATTGCTGGTCGTACTGAAGCTTATATTCCTGAGGACACTAGTGGCTCCGTTTACGAGACCATTGTACCTAAATTGACGGACATTTAAAATTTGGCATGGGATTTTCAAAAATCCACGAGGTACACAAGCCTTGTGTTTCAGATTGTGTGTTCAGACTTAGATGAGTCTCTAGCTTTCAAATGAAATTAAGTAGTGGGAAGCGAGGTAAATTGAGTCATTTGGAATTTGACTTTCATCGGAAAGTCTAGATCTAAGCAAGCTAACATCATCAGACGCCATTTGTCCGGATGCCATGTTATTTAGTGCAATTGCGAACGGATGGTCATCTCGGTGTCGCATTATCTCTGTGAGTTCAAGAAACATAAAAGGACTCAACAGATACGATCCAAATATAGCGACGGGGCCTGAAATATCCATCGATCACCTACGGGCCACAATTGTTTAAGATCGCCGAACACGATAACATAACTCCGAAAGGAGTTTCAACTTTAGAAAAAAACGCATTGATCTCAGGAACTACAAAAGCTAGAATGTTGAGATTAAGCATGCACCTTCCAGAAACATAGATGCTGCACAAGTTTGTTTCCAAATGTTGCCACGCCTACGCTTTTAAAATATTTTAAAGTTTTTTATAACCTTTACTCCTAGAGTAAAATGGTATACTAGATTCGTTGAAAAGTATGTAACAGGTAGAATAAAGCGTATACGTATAAAGTGAAATATTCTTGATCAGGATCAATAGCCGAGCCGAACTGGCCAAGTCCGTCTGTCCGTATGAACGCATCAATCTCAGGAACTACAAAAGCTAGATTGTTGATATTAAGCATGCAGCTTCCAGGGACACAGTGCAGGTTTATTTCCAAATGTTGCCACGCCCATATACCGCAAAAAACTGTCACGCTCACAATTTTGAAAATTGTTTTGATATTTTTCACTTTTTAATATATAATATATTGTAAATATCTACAGATTTACCAAAATACTTTTGGCCACGCACACTCCAACGCCCACTCCAACGCCCACAAACCGCCCAAACCTGTCACGCCCACACTTTAAAAATGTTATATTTTTTCACTTTATATAATTTTTTTTATATTTTAATTTTATAATTTTAATTTAATTTATATATATTATTATTATTGTTTATATTATTATTATTTTTTATTTATTATTATTTATATATATTATATATATATATATATTATATATAGTGAGGTATTTGCGCCGGCTAATTTAATTAATTCAATGAACAATAATGCACTTCCTGTACTGTATGCACTCTGCTCAGTATGCATTTTGATAAAAAAATCCTTTGGCAACGATAAACAAATTCTTGGGCAGCGGAACTTAGCCATTCATGTAAACAAATCCCAAAGCCTAACCTAAGCAGTTTTGCCTGCTCTTTCTGAGGCTTCTCCTCAACTTAAGAATCCAAGAGCAATGCTCTCCCTAAGCATCCTAAAGCAATGCTCTCCCTAAGCATCCTAGAGCAATGCTCTCCCTAAGCATCCTAGAGCAATGCTCTCCCAAAATACACTAACATATTTCTTATGCACAGAGGCTTCTCCTCAATATCACTTACATTTAATTTTCAGTCTTAAGTTGAACACTGAAGAATAAAGATCATAATTCAACTCGATTTGCAATTTCTTTTATTTAACAAAACTTCGGTTTCAGCGTTGGTCTTAATTACTACAACGGTCCATTTAATAAACTCAAAAGCAAATAATAATGTAACTGGAGCAGTCGGTCGTGATAGTGTTAAAATCTATTTAATCGCTATCTAAAAATAAAATAAATTAGTGAAGAGACAAAATAAGATACATACAAACTAAGATCAGTAAAACAGCAAATAAAAATACAAAGAAATTAAATAAATAAAATAAAGTAAAACATAAAATAACAATATTAAATTAATTTGAGAACAATGACAAAATGACAGAACCCAGAGTCGTGCCACCCCTATCAGACAACAACATGACCCAGGTTGCCTACCAGATTGGCAATGTAGAGAGGTTCAACGGTGATCCGGGCACCCTATACACCTTTGTAAGCCGAATTGACTACATACTGGCTTTATACAGATCCTATTTGGGAATGTCGAACGCAGCATCAGCGGAGACGTCATGCGCAGCATTGGAGCCAACGACATCAACACCTGGCCACAGCTAAGACGACAACTGGTACTCGACTATAAGCCCCTAACCACATTCTTTTGGAGGAGTTTCGGAGGACTTTATATTTAAGATTAATAACATCCAGTATTGAATCCCTTATTGAAAAATTACCTACATACATTTATATAAGAAAAAATTACCACAATATTCCAGATTTGCATTCACTCATAAACATTTTACAAGAAAAAGGAATGTATGAACAAGCGAGCCCCAAAAATCCTATAATCACAATATTAATCAGACTAACAATAATACCAGAAGATATCCAACACCTTTCCAAAGTCATCAAACACCACCAACTCATAGTCCACCTTATCGTCATCCGATACCCTATCACCCTAATCCGAACAATGTATTTCAACCAAGCCAACATGCATACAACGCTTTTCAATAAAACCAACGTGTAAACTTCACACCTCGACCAATTTCTAATACCCATCAAAACAATGCATTCGATCAGAATAGGTTCAGACAACAACACCAATATCAAAATCCCCAATCAACACAAAACTCAAGTTCCTATGTACCCAATCAACCAATAAATCGATTAGGACCAGCTGATAGTGGACAGACTAGGATGAGTATTGACGAATCATTGTACTAAAAGGACGCTTTCTTCAGCAGTGTGTCCCATATCACTATTTTTACTATCCAACTTACGACCATTTGGAATATTATCCAGAATATCAGCATCAAACTGAAAACAACCAAAATTCAGAAACAACACAACAGCCACACCAGATTAATACAGACGAGACAAGCAATGACAACGAAGAACCCAATGGCCGAAAACAGGCCGAAAATTTTCAGCCACAAACTTTGGAAAACCCCCATATTAAATACAAAGAAAATAATTTGAAATGTCTTATTAATAATGGATAAACAGTTAACATGATATCCAAAAACATATTTGACCTACCAATCCAGAATACTAATATTCTTATTCATACCAGCAAAGGACCGCTCATTATCAGCAAAAGTATAACTATACCTTCAAAGATTTTGTTGCCAACAGCAAACGAATTTTTACTGCAAATTCATTTCAGCCACAGACGCAAGTGATGTCGCTTTGGGAGCGGTACTCTCACAAGAGGGACACCCACTTAGTTACATTAGCCGAACTCTTAACGAACACGAGGTCAATTACAGCGCAATTGAGGAAGAACTCTTAGCAATTGTATGGGCGACAAAGACTTACCGACACTACCTACTTGGATGACACTTTGAAATATCCAGTGACCATCAACCACTAAGCTGGTTGTACCGTATGAAAAATCCAAATTCAAAACTAACCCGATGGAGAGTAAAATTATCCAAATTTGATTTTGACATAAAGTACATTAAAGGAAAAGAAAATTGCGTGGCGGACGCACTATCCAGAATAAAACTCGAGGAGACATACCTGAGCCAACAGACCCAACATAGCGTAGAAGAAGATAATAGTGACTTTTGAAGGGACCACAAAAACACAACTCAGATTTATTACGGCAATATGACCAGGGAAAAAGCCGAACAATATTTGGTTGACCATTTTTGCGGTAAAAAGACATATGTATATTGTATATGTATATTGACAGAGACGCAGATTTCGGGATCATTCAAGCCGCACATAAGCAGACTATAAACACTAAATATACCAGAATCTTGCGTACCATAATTTTACTAAATCTTATGCAGAATTTAAAGAATTGATCTTAAGCACTCACGAAAAACTTCTACACCCTGGAATACAGAAAACTACAAAGCTTTTCGGTGAAACGTACTATTTCCCCAATAGCCAACTACTTATCCAAAACATAATAAATGAATGCAATATCAGTAATTTAGCAAAGACCACACCCAGACCAGAACATTGCCGCGATAAATTGCTAGACGTTTACCTATCTGAAGGCAAACATTACGTTAGTTGCATGGAAATTTATTCGAAATTGGACACATCAAAAATTTGCCACGAAATTTGACACAGAAAAAAAAACCAAAGGACTGGTTGGAATGCAAAAATGGACTTATGCGTATATTCAACCGGCTGGGCAAGCCAAAAATACTAAAAGCAGGCAGAGATGGCGCGTTTTCCAGTTTGGCCCTCAAACGATGGCGAAATCAAATTAAGCAAAATAAAAACAATACTTAACATATACAATCACAAAACCAAACACTAAACCACTGGATAGACACCTGCACACATATTTCTCTACGCTGGACAACCAATATTAGACACACAACAAAACAAAGAAAACAGAATAAACAAATTAAACAGTCGCAGAATGGTATACGAAGTCGACACGAGATACAGAAAAGGCCCAGTACAGAAAGGCAAATTAGAAAATTCATTAAAGCCAACCAAAAATGTGAAACAAACGGGCTCCGACAAACGGACAAAATCACTAACAGAAATAGAGTTACTCACTACTACAAAACACAATTCAAAAAACGAAAGAAAAATAATCAAATTTCAATTCCACAGGTGCCTAGAACTTGATGACATTTTTGCTTATGCTGATCACAACAGTTCATGGACAGCAAATTCAAATTAATAATATTGACACCAACCAAGGCATTGAACATCATTGTTTAAGGATCAACTTAACCGAAATAGACAGTGTGTAGCTGACTATTTTGAACAAGGGCTGCGTACCGACTATCATGCACCCCAAATAAAATTTTCGTACAATAAGATGAAAAGAGAAGTAACTGGAATAACCCTGCAACATAGAAATAAACGTGAATTTAACATTGTGGGCTCAGTTTTTAAATACACACTCCCATGACACAGTGAAGTTACAGGAACTTATTGACGCTATTCGATTGATGAACGGCCAAATGCAGAAGATACAGAAATATGAAAATGTCGACAACATCGTTAACACCCTTTTAAACGAACTTTAAACGAATTTAAAACCAATTTGGACTTGGAAATGGGAATGCAAGTTTCCAGACTCGTACTGTTTTACCCCAAATTACTAAACTACGACAGGCTTGAGAATGTAAACAGCCAAAATATTTTAAACATTAAAACATCCACTTGGATCAATTACAATGATAACCAATTATTAATAATATTTCACATACCAATTAACTTTTCATTAATAAACACAATCAAAATAATCCCTTACCCAGATTCTAACGGCTATCAGAATAGACGGCTAGAATAGCCGTTTTCATAATAGGTTGGATAATATCTCCCTTCCGCTTTTTTGCTCTTTATTCAATGCCTTATAAAAAGTGTTACAGTGATCGGATTTAGTTCAAATATGCGCCGTTTTGTTCGATAATCTGTTTCCATCTAAATGGCAACTTCATAATACCTCCCTCGTAGAAGCCCCCCTCCTCCTTATTTGCGAAGAACTCGGACAGCCACTTTTCACAAGCCTCTTTTGAGTTCAACTTTACACCACCAAGGGCATTCGCCATGGACAGGAACAGGTGGTAATCACTTGGCGCTATGTCCGGGCTATATGGTGGATGCGATAAAACCTCCCATCCGAGCTCCCTTAGCTTCTGACGAGTCATCAACGAAGTGTGTGGTCTGCGTTGTCCTGGTGGAACACTACACCCTTCCTGTTGGCCAATTCTGGACGCTTCTGGTCGATCGCCTGCTTCAAGCGGTCCAGTTGCTCGCAGTAGATGGTAGAATTAAGCGTCTGGCCATATGGGAGCAGCTCATAGTGGATGATTCCCTTCCAATCCCACCAAACACACAGCAAAACCTTCCTGGCCGTCAATCCCGGCTTGGCCACTGTTTGGGACGATTCACCGGCCTTCGACCACGACCGTTTTCGCTTGATATTCTCGTATGTGATCCATTTTTCGTCGCCGGTCACCATCCGCTTCAAGAATGGGTCGAGTTCGTTCCGTTTCAGCAGCATATCGCAGGCGTTGATTCGGTTCAGAAGGTTTTTTTGCGTCAAATTATGCGGCACTCAAACATCAAGCTTTTTTTTCTATCCAGCCTTCTGCAGATGGTTTAAAATGGTTTGGTGACTAACTCCCATCTCCTGGGCGATGTCACGAGATGCCACATGCCGGTCTAACTCGATGTATTCCATGATTTGATCGGTATTTGTCGTCACAGGTCTTCCGCCGGCTGGCTTATCCATGGTGTCGTTTTCACCGTCTCTGAATCGTCGAAACCATTCCTCCGCGGTTCGAAGTGATAGAGTACCATCCCCCAAAACACCATTAAGCTCTGTAGCGCTTTGTACATAGCCGCGAAATTCAAAAGACAAAAATGCGGAAGGGAGATATTTGCCAAACTAATATTTTGAAAAAGAAAATAAAGTTTACAATAATTAAAATAAAGAAATAAACAATGTGTGTCGCCAATAACATTAAACATTTATAACCAATTTGTAATTTTGAGTCAGTTCACACTGATGGAATAATAAAATACATAAAAGCAAACAAAATTATCAAATTATTTAACTCAATTTGTAATTTTGAGTCAGTTCAAAAAATGAGAAATAATAAAATACATAGAACCAAACACATTTATAACCTGGAATTTAACCCAAACAAGTCTCGAATAAAATTCAATTAATAATATAAAAATAGAAGGAAACAAAATGATAAGAGTTACTCAATGTAAAATAAAAATCAATAGTATAATTTTAAGTGAAAATCTCTTAAAACAACAAATACATTTAACCCCATTATACACACCACTTACCATAACAAAAATAAAAACTGTAAAACACAACGACATTGATGAAATGATTGAAACAATGTTACACTTTACATATTATTGGCTATTATCATCATTACACTTATTTTATTGTACTTATATTTAAAATGCGTATCGATTAACCCATTCATGATGTTGTACGCAAAATTAGAATTAAGAAAAAATCCAAATCAAAACACACCACAACAAATGGAAATTGAAGAAGCTCCATTACCCGTACTATATCCATCACTCCCAGCCCAAGTATACGCTTCTCTTTAAGGTAAGGGTAGTGACATATTTGCGCCACCCAAGCATAAAGCACTTCCTGTACTGTATGCCCTCTGCTTAGTATGCGTTTTGATAAACAAATCCTTTGGCAACGATAAACAAATTCTTGGGCAGCGGAACTTAGCCATTCATGTAAACAAATCCCAAAGCCTAACCTAAGCAGTTTTGCCTGCTCTTTCTGAGGCTTCTCCGCAACTTAAGAATCCAAGAGCAATGCTCTCCCTAAGCATCCTAGAGCAATGCTCTCATAAAATACACTAACATATTTCTTAAGCACAGAGGCTTCTCCTCAATTTCAATTACATTTAATTTTCAGTCTTAAGCTAAACACTGAACAATAAAGATCATAATCCAACCCGATTTCTTTTATTTGACAAAACTTCGGTTACAGCGTTGGTCTAAGTTACCACAACGGTCCATTTAATAGACTGAAAAGTAAATAATAACGTAACTATATATCTAATATAAAAAGGGTTAAAAAATATAAACATATTTACTTTTTAATTTATTAATTATATAATGCCTTTCTAACGGTACCTAATATTCCACTGTGTTAACTCAAATGAGCGCGAGTTACAATCCTGTGGCCGAGGGAGGAAAGCTTTAAAAAAACAACAAGCTTTAACAACTACAACTTAAATGTTCCTGTACTTTTGGGTGTATGTCATTTCTAAATTTGTTTAATTTCTTAAGGCAATCGTGGTGATTGTCGAATGTTATTGTTTTTTGAATATGTGAGTTCTTCCGTGGAAGAGCTCGAAAGGGGTATAGGAAGTGCTGGAGTGCATTGCATTGTTATATGTTGCTACTGATTCTGCGGGTGTTTGGACATGATCGCGTTCTAGGCGTGTTTCCTTTCTTTTGTTCAAGATTATCCTGTATAGTTCGGTTAAGGTGGAGTGGAGTCTCTCGACAGAAGCGTTGATTGTTGGAATGCAGTTGTATTTGGAATTGTTATGGGAATTGATTTATAAGGTCGTTGTTGTGGAAGGGGTTCTTGCCCAGAGTTTCTCTACCTAGCTGACCATTACTATCGTTATGCAAATTATGTTGACGTGTGAAGCGTCTATTATTATTGTTGTTAAAATTTTTTTGTCTCTGTATAAAGCGGCTATTATTTTCATTGTTTGTGTTATCATATGGTCGTACATGACGAGCGTTGTTGCCATTATTATAGTTCTGCGGTATGTAGCGAATGTAACTACTGTTGTGTCTTTGTCTGGTTTGGTTGTCTTCTCGCGTATGGGTGATTCCTGCATATTAGGCTGTCGCGTCGTCGGTTTTCTTGGTGTTTGTTCAGGTGTTTGTGCGGCTGAGTAATACAATTTTTCCATACTGAGCTCTCTAACAAGCATTTCTTCTGTTTCCTTGCTAGAGTATAGTCGCTTGTAAGTAAGCAGCTACATAGTTCATAGTTAGTTGCCCTAGCAACTAAGTAGCTTCATATAAAAAATGCTGATGCGCCCAAACTGAGTTCAGCCCTCCACGCTAAGAACGGTCAGCAGCGGCAATCGGACACCCAGTAGCCGGGGCACCGAACTGCGCTGAATAAATGCTGAGTCGGCTTGCCGACCATGAGCTTATGGCGTGATGCATTGGTGCTAGGGTAAATTCATATTTTCCATTTTCTTTGTATTTAGTTCTAAGCGAGACCTCTACTAATAAAGAGCTAATTACTCCGGCAACAGCCGTTAAATATCTTCTATCATTTTGAAACAGTCAGAGAACAGTCAGGAGAACAGTCTCTAGGCCAGCAGTTAAGAAGGGTAGTCCCCCTTCCAACATAATCTTCCTAATCTAACATAGGAACTACAGCCAGCAGGCTAGTCGCTCTTAGTGATCTCCAACTAGAGCGAGGATCGACCACCCGTTACGACGAAAAACGGGTTTTCGCCCGACGACTAACAATAGTACAGATATGGACGCTGCTCAGTTGCAGGCAATCCTAGAAGGAGCCGTTAACCAGGCCCTAGGTCAGCAGGAAACTAGGCTGATGCAATCATTTCAGACCCAACTAGATCAGGTTAGGCAACAAATGCAGAAATTACGTGTGGAAGCACCGCAGGTAGAAGCATATAAGAGAATTGAATTTAAGCCACACGTTAAATGTGACTTAAAACTCGACATAGTAAAGTCCATCCCCGAGTTTGATGGGGACCAAGACGATTATGTGGCGTGGCGGCAATCAGCCGTGGACGCCTATGAAATTTTCAGGTCGTACAATGAGAGCGAGAAACTTACCAGGCTGTCACAATCAAAAGAAACAAAATCAGGGGGGTAGCGAGAGCGCTACTGGTGTCCCATAACACGGTACTAAATTTCGATGCTATTATTGCTCGACTGGATTGCACATACGCTGAAAAAACGCCGCTCCGTATCCCTAGGCAGGGTCTTGAAACGGTTAGGCAAGGTGAGCTTACCTTAATGCAATATTACGACGAGCTAGAAAAGCGACTAACACTGGTGACGAACAAAATCGTTATGACACATGAACCAGATAGCGCTGCATTGTTCAATAATGAGGTTAGAAATGATGCCCTCCACGCGTTCGTTTCGGGGCTCAGGAAACCCTTGAGAGCCATAGTGTGGCCAGCTCAACCCAAAGATTTACCCTCAGCCTTGGCTTTGGCTAGGGAATCCGAGGCGAGCATGGAGCGCACCGCCTTCGCGGCCATGTATGCAAGGACGGTGGAAGACCAAGGAAGAAACCCCCATTACTATAAAAAGCAAAATAAGTTCCCGCGAAATAATGCGGCCCATGACACAAACGATGGCCCTAACCAGTCACCAGAACCAATGGTGTTAGGCTCCACTGTAACACAACACAGGCAGGCCACCGCCTTCGGAAGCGGTCAGTCTGCCAATGCTAGGGGCGAGAATATTCGAGCCCAGAAAAGACATTTTGGATCTTCACGCGCGACTGATCGAAGACGTCACAGAGTGCAGAATACCATGCAACGCGTCGACGACGAAATTGGTAGTGAATATGATAGAGCGGCAGCAGCGGCTGTCGCCGAAGTAGACGAAGAATCCGACGGTTGTGAACAAATAAATTTTTTAGGGAACGCTCCCGACTGCCGTTCATTGAACGCCAGTTACATGGGAGAAAATTAAAAATCTTAATAGATACAGGGGCGGCGAAGAACTACATCAAGCCCGTAAAGGAGCTAAAAAATGTAGTGCCGGTCAAATCCCCTTTCACGGTTAGTTCCATCCACGGTGCTAACAGAGTTGAACAGAAATGTTTAATGAACGTTTTCGGGAAAACAGCGGATTTTTTCCTTTGGGCACTTAACGCTTTTTGATGGCATTTTTGATTTCCTAGCTCAAGTTGGAGCAAGGTTAGACACAGAGAAAGGCACAATCAACTATGGTTCTGTGGTTGAAGAGCTGCAGCATCATACTTGCGACGACGTGAATTTCACTAACGTGAATGATATTACGGTACCGGAATCTGTAAAAACCGAGTTTAGAAACATGATTGCAAACAGATCAAAGCCATATTCAGCCTCTAACGAGGCACTGCCGTTTAACACTTCCCTTGTTGCCACAATTCGCACTAGCGATGATAAGCCGGTATATTCCAAATTATACCCGCACCCCATGGGTGTATCTGAGTTTGTTAAGCGAGAAATCGCAGACTTACTGCAGAAATGCATTATTAGAACCTCAAGGTCACCGTACAACAATCCAACATAGATTGTAGACAAAAAAGGCCATGATGAACTGGGGAACAAAAATAAGCGTTTGGTTATCGACTTCAGGAAAAAACCATCGCTCATAAGTACCCAATGCCAAACATCCCCATAATACTGGCAAGCTTAGGAAAAGCCAAATACTTCACAACGTTAGATTTGAAGTCCGGCTACCACCAGATATATAATACTTGGCCGAACACGACCGTGAAAAGACCTCCTTTTCGGTGAACGGCGGAAAGTTGAATTTTGTCGATTACCGTTCGGGTTGAAGAATGCGGGAAGCATCTTCAAAAGAGCGATTGACGACGTCTTACGGGAGCAGATTGGCAAATCGAGCTATGTTTACGTAGATGACGTCATTATTTTTTCTGAAAATGAAAAGGCACATAGATTGGGTTTTAAAAAGCCTGTGTGATGCCAACATGAAGGTATCCAACGAGAAGACGCACTTTTTTAAGCAAAGCGTTGAATATCTGGGATTTTTTGTCACCAATGGAGGTGCAAAAACCGACCCAGAAAAGGTAAAGGCCATAAAGGAATACCCAGAACCTACAAATTTGTATGAGCTAAGGTCATTTTTGGGTCTAGCTAGTTATTACCGTTGCTTCATTAAAGAAGCGAGGCCTTTGACAGGCTTGATAAAAGGAAAAAACGGCTCTGTCAGCAAGCACATGTCCAAGAAGACTATCGAGTTCGGTGATTTGCAGAGATATGCATTCGAGAGGCTGAGAAATGTCTTGGCTTCTGAGGATGTAATTCTGAGTTACCCTAACTTCAGGAAGCCATTCGATTTATCGACGGATGATTCCGCGAACGGTATCGGTGCGGTTCTAAAAGACCCATCACTATGATCTCTAGGACCCTCAAAGAGAGTGAGTCACACTACGCCATGAATGAAAGAGAATTGATGGCCATGGTGTGGGCCATGGTGTGGGCTTTAGGCAAGTTACAACACTACCTATACGGCACTCGCGATATTAACATTTATACGGACCCAAATCCAAATCCGGAATCCAAATCCGAAAATTAAAAGGTGGAAAGCATATATTGATGATCATAAAGCAAGAATCCACTACAAACCGGGTAATGACAACCATGCGGCTGACGCTCTTTCCAGGCACAACGTTAATGCCTTACAAAGTGAGCCTCCGTCAGATGCTGCGACTGTTCACAGCGAACTGTCACTGAACTACACGGTCGAAGCGACAGACCAACCAATAAACTGCTTCAGAAATCAAATTGTTATAGAAGAAGCACGTTTCCGACTAAAGCGAAGCTTGGTATTGTTTCGTAGTAAAACTCGCCACTTAATCAATTTCGCCGATGTCGTAAATGCGATACACTACCCACCCTGGCAAGTTTTCAACACGACTTAATCGCTCATTTCCCGGCTACGCAGTTTCGTACTGTAAGAATATTGTAATAGACGTTACCAAGACGTAGCTATATATTGATATATTCTCAACCGATAAAAAGCAATTCTTAACATGCGTTGACAAATTCTCAAAGTTTGCAATAGTGCAACCAGTGCTGTCCAGAACAATAGTGGACGTCACAATAGTGGCTTCAACTTGTAAATTTGTTCCCCAAAATCCGAACTATATATGGCGACAATGAAGCCGCCTTCAATTCGGAAACTATCACCTCGTTACTTAAAAACAGTTACCACATTGACATTGTGAACGCGGCCCCGCTACATAGCTCGTCAAACGGTCAAGTGGAACGATTCCACAGCACCTTAACAGAAATCGCCAGGTGTCTTAAACTAGACAAAAAAATCAGCGATACGACAGTGTTAATATTGAGGGCATCGATAGAATATAATAAGACCCTGCATTCTGTCACTCAGGAGAAGCCGGTCGAGAACTCCACTCGGGTTCCGATAATCGCTGCCTAGGCATTAGAGAAATGCTGCTAAAGGCCCAGAAGAACAACATCAAAAGATGCAACCCAGCTAGGCAAAACCGTGTTTTTGAGGTAGGAGACGAGGTTTTTGTCAAAAACAATGAAAGGCTAGGAAACAAGCTAACACCATTGTGCACAGAACAAACAGTGCAGGCAGACCTGGGAACGTCTGTTCTTATTAAGGGGAGGGTCGTCCATAAGGACAAACTAAAATATATTCCCCCACTTCCAATTAGCTGTAAGGCATATTTTTTAATAGTAAGCCCGATTTAAGTTAATACACCGTGGTCTCACTCTACGTTTGAATTGCATGCTCGTCCTCACAACGCTCATCACCCTAGCGGTGAAAAATGCTCGGATTACCGACGGAGATTGAGATGTGCTGCTGTATGAACGACGTGATTACTTGAGGCATTCGAGCAACCTTTCAGAATATATCAGTATGGTAGATGAGACAGAGAAATGGTCCGAGTCCTTTCTACAGTCGCATATGCGCAAACTACTAGACGTCGATATAGACTATTTGAGAACCTTGTTGTCCGTTATAAAAACACACCATAGAATCGCGAGAAGTTTAGATTTCTTAAGGTAGTTGCGAGAACTCCCGATGCCTCAGATTTCCTAGAAATCAGAATGACAGAAGACCAGCTAGTGGGCTCAAACTCCAGGCAGATTAACATAAATGCAGTGCAGGAGTGCATGGAGACCACGCACAACACCTTCTGCGAGCGGTCTCGACGCGAAACCTGCGCTCGCTCGCTCCATGCGGGAAATACAGCCCAGTGCCATACTCAACCCAGCCACCTGGGGGCAGGGATGCCTATAGATGATGGCATCGTTATCATTAACGAGGCAACAGCCCGCATGGCGACACAGATGGCGGCCCAGAGGTGCTCGTCAAAGGAACTCATCTGGTGACCTTCGTAAATTTCCAAAAAACAATAGACAAGCAGCCTGGCATAGTAAGATCACCACTACTTAACATCGTCGGCCACGACCCGGTACTGAGCATGCCCTTGCTACACCGCATGAACAACGACAACCTGCGCTTTATCCAAGGGTTCAAGGACGAGGTTGACGCCGCATGTTCCCCCTAAACTTTGGTTCGTGGCTGGAGTAATCCTAAACGTTGGTCTGAGCTTTGGAGCTTTGGAGCTAGGGTATATTCATATTTGACTGCAGCGGGGGACCGTCCCCTGATCCACTACTTATAAATTCATTTGCACTGTCCGCATGCTGTTTGGTCCACTTGGTCCACAAAAGGAGCTGATCTACTCTGTCTATAAGTCTATCAAGATTGTGAGGTGAGCCTTCGTAGGTTGGTAGTTGATGTACAAGGGTTAGTAGTTGTTGTAGATTCAGGTTTGTGTTTATTAATTAATTAACTGTGGAACTCAGTGGCCCTGTAGCATTACCGGAATCCAAAGCGTTGGTGGGATTATTGATTTGGGATTGAACCGACTGGTCTTTCTCTTTTGTTCCTGTGGTTTCCCTTATCTCAGATAGACTAGATCCGTTTCTTAGCCCTAATCTGCGCATAACTGTGTTACTAGTGTTGGCTTTTTTTGTTAACATTTACGTGTATTGGGAAGAAATCAGTATTTTTGTTTGCAAATAATAGCGAATAATTATATATTGAGGTACGGTAATGGTATGTGTATATAAAATAGTAATAATATGTGAGGTATAAATAGGTATATTAATAATATGTATGTATTTGTTTTTATTTTGCCTTTTTTTATAGTTTTTTTTTTTGTAGTTTTTTTTTATGTATTCAACTTTAACTGTAATGCATGAATTAAATAAGTATTGAATAGAGTGTATTTTAGAGGTTAGTGAACATGTGACAACAATAGACGTTAAGTTGTTTGTGGATTGTTTTGTTGTTTCCTTTTTGTTTTTTTCTCTTATTTTTCTAACATTTTTTTTTATTATTTAGATATGTATAATATATTTCTTGAATTAATTTTATTGCTTTTATTTTAGTTTATTATTAGTTTTTTTTTTAGGTGGTGTGCAAAAAGAATTCAACAGTGTACTTAACATCAGCTCTTGGCGGCAGCCAATGTACAGTGATCGCAAGGGTTTTACAAGCGGCGCAACACAAACACGACTGCTGTACAAATTCACTTCTTGCGCAGCGAGTTCTGGTCACAACGTAGTCTAATATTCGACTGATCTAACTCTACCATTTTGTTTTTTGTGCATTACAACCCACACTCAGCGACAACGACGCCAGTCTATCGCCGCGGCAAAACGGTTGTTCTCAGAACTATAGAACTTCAACAACCATTCGCAATGCAAATATAGGCTGATGCAAAAAAAATTACTATTTTTATGAAATAACCAAATAGCATACCAATACTCTCCCAGATACGCACACCAAGTGCTCTCCGACACACACAAACGGCCACCACACACAGCAGTTTGATATATGCAACATTTATTTTTTGATTAATTTACCAATTTTAATTGGTATCATTTTATGAGTTAGGGTGTATGGATGATCCCGGTGCCTTATCAGCGATTGATGAACACTTATACGGTCATCACACACAGCAACTTGTTGGTATAATTGTTGTAAATTGTCCCGCAAAAGCGATCCCGGTGCCTAATCAGCGGTTGATATAAACATATACGGTCGCCTGTGAAGCAATTTGAACTTGATTTTGGTTGTTTATTTGGTTCTGTTTCCACTTGCACGTCATTATGTTTCAATAACTTTTTATTTAATTTATTATTTCACCACTATTTAAATCCCCACAACCACTGCCGTCACATGTTCATCACCTCTTTAGAATTAGAACGATAAGCGTAGTGGGCATTGTTAATCCCTTGTCCGTAGTCTGGCTGCGCCATTTACAATCCTGTGGCCGAAGGAGGAAAGCTTTCAAAAAAACAACTGAGCAGTCGGTCGGTGTTCTTTCTCTGTGGCCGGAGAGAGAGGGCATGTTAACTCGCGCGGTGGCCAGAATATCGAAAATAATGGAAAACGCCAAATCAATATGCGTATTGCACTTGGTTGTAGACGAATCCAAAGTTAGCATAGAACTAAAACCTTTCAGTGGTTTCGAGGAATCGTTCAGTGCCTTCTGAACATAACCGGACGAGGAAAATAGGAAAACATGTACATGGTACAAAGGACCTTATTTGAATATTTAACAATTATTTACAAGTATTTACAAGTATTATTTACTAAGTTATACAAGTAGTTATATAACACGGGAAGGTAGATCGGTCGGGTGGATTCTCTTCAGCCGTCGGAGGGGAATAGGATCGGCGAGACTGCTTGCCAATATGTTTGGGTGCGCGGGCAGCTTGTCGGCGTATCGGCTGCTGTGGTGATTGATCGCTTCACCAACCAGAGTTATGTGGAGATCCCTTATGTTAGCGGAGTCGAGCAGCACGTCAAGCTGATGTTTGGAGGCGGTTCCCCAAAGTTGGATGGCGTAGGTCCAGGTAGGGTTTATAATGGCTTTGATCAATCGTTGCTGACTTTAAAGCGCACATTGAGGATGCCGTCGTACTCAGCCTTGACATCAACACTAGCAGCGAGCTTTAGGCATATGTGGACAGCTTTACTGCCATAATTACTGAATCCGCGAGACGGGCTACGCCATCCCAGAGTCAAGTAGCTAGTAGATAGGCCCCTATTCTGAGCTCTGAGGCAAGGGCTCTCCTAAACGTCAAAAGACACCGGATGCAATAGTGCAGAACAATAGTGGACGTCACAGGGCCCCTGCTTCAACTTGTAAATTTGTTCCCCAAAATCCAAACAATATATGGCCACAATGAAGCCGCCTTCAATTCGGAAACTATCACCTCGTTACTTAAAAACAGTTACCACATTGATATTGTGAACGCGGCCCCGCTACATAGCTCGTCAAACGGTCAAGTGGAACGATTCCACAGCACCTTAACAGAAATCGCCAGGTGTCTTAAACTAGACAAAAAAATCAGCGATACGACAGTGTTAATATTGAGGGCAACGATAGAATATAATAAGACCCTGCATTCTGTCACTCAGGAGAAGCCGGTCGAGAACTCCACTCGGGTTCCGATAATCGCTTCCTAGGCATTAGAGACATGTTGCTAAAGGCCCAGAAGAACAACATCGAAAGATGCAACCCAGCTAGGCAAAACCGTGTTTTTGAGGTAGGAGACGAGGTTTTTGTCAAAAACAATGAAAGGCTAGGAAACAAGCTAACACCATTGTGCACAGAACAAACAGTGCAGGCAGACTTGGGAACGTCTGTTCTTATTAAGGGGAGGGTCGTCCATAAGGACAAACTAAAATAGATTCCCCCACTTCCAATTAGCTGTAAGGCATATTTTTTAATAGTAAGCCCGATTTAAGTTAATACACCGTGGTCTCACTATACGTTTGAATTGCATGTTCGTCCTCACAACGCTCATCACCATAGCGGTGACAAGTGCTCGGATTACCGACTTTTCTCACGCCAACTACATTCCCGTCGTAGATGGAGATGTGCTGCTGTTTGAACGACGTGACGCCCAGCTAGTGGGCTCAAACTCCAGGCAGATTAACATAAATGCAGTGCAGGAGTGCATGGAGACCACGCACAACACCTGCGAGCGGTCTCGACGCGAAACCTGCGCTCGCTCGTTCCATGCGGGAAATACAGCCCAGTGCCATACTCAACCCAGCCACCTGGGGGCAGGAATGCCTATAGATGATGGCATCGTTATCATTAACGAGGCAACAGCCCGCATGGCGACACAGATGGCGGCCCAGAGGTGCTCGTCAAAGGAACTCATCTGGTGACCTTCGTAAATTTCCAAAAAACAATAGACAAGCAGCCTGGCATAGTAAGATCACCACTACTTAACATCGTCGGCCACGACCCGGTACTGAGCATGCCCTTGCTACACCGCATGAACAACGACAACCTGCGCTTTATCCAAGGGTTCAAGGACGAGGTTGACGCCGCATGTTCCCCCTAAACTTTGGTTCGTGGCTGGAGTAATCCTAAACGTTGGTCTGAGCTTTGGAGCTTTGGAGCTAGGGTATATTCATATTTGACTGCAGCGGGGGACCGTCCCCTGATCCACTACTTATAAATTCATTTGCACTGTCCGCATGCTGTTTGGTCCACTTGGTCCACAAAAGGAGCTGATCTACTCTGTCTATAAGTCTATCAAGATTGTGAGGTGAGCCTTCGTAGGTTGGTAGTTGATGTACAAGGGTTAGTAGTTGTTGTAGATTCAGGTTTGTGTTTATTGATTAATTAACTGTGGAACTCAGTGGCCCTGTAGCATTACCGGAATCCAAAGCGTTGGTGGGATTATTGATTTGGGATTGAACCGACTGGTCTTTCTCTTTTGTTCCTGTGGTTTCCCTTATCTCAGATAGACTAGATCCGTTTCTTAGCCCTAATCTGCGCATAACTGTGTTACTAGTGTTGGCTTTTTTTGTTAACATTTACGTGTATTGGGAAGAAATCAGTATTTTTGTTTGCAAATAATAGCGAATAATTATATATTGAGGTACGGTAATGGTATGTGTATATAAAATAGTAATAATATGTGAGGTATAAATAGCTATATTAATAATATGTATGTATTTGTTTTTATTTTGCCTTTTTTTATAGTTTTTTTTGTAGTTTTTTTTATGTATTCAACTTTAACTGTAATGCATGAATTAAATAAGTATTGAATAGAGTGTATTTTAGAGGTTAGTGAACATGTGACAACAATAGACTTTAAGTTGTTTGTGGATTGTTTTGTTGTTTCCTTTTTGTTTTTTTCTCTTATTTTTCTAACATTTTTTTTTATTATTTAGATATGTATAATATATTTCTTGAATTAATTTTATTGCTTTTATTTTAGTTTATTATTAGTTTTTTTTTTTTAGGTAGTGTGCAAAAAGAATTCAACAGTGTACTTAACATCAGCTCTTGGCGGCAGCCAATGTACAGTGATCGCAAGTGTTTTACAAGCGGCGCAACACAAACACGACTGATGTACAAATTCACTTCTTGCGCAGCGAGTTCTGGTCACAACGTAGTCTAATATTCGACTGATCTAACTCTACCATTTTGTTTTTTGTGCATTACAACCCACACTCAGCGACAACGACGCCAGTCTATCGCCGCGGCAAAACGCTTGTTCTCAGAACTATAGAACTACAACAACCATTCGCAATGCAAATATAGGCTGATGCAAAAAAAATTACTATTTTTATGAAATAAACAAATAGCATACCAATACTCTCCCAGATACGCACACCAAGTGCTCTCCGACACACACAAACGGCCACCACACACAGCAGTTTGATATATGCAACATTTAGTTTTTGATTAATTTACCAATTTTAATTGGTATCATTTTATGAGTTAGGGTGTATGGATGATCCCGGTGCCTTATCTGCGATTGATGTCACTTATACGGTCATCACACACAGCAACTTGTTGGTATAATTGTTGTAAATTGTCCCGCAAAAGCGATCCCGGTGCTTAATCAGCGGTTGATATAAACATATACGGTCGCCTGTGAAGCAATTTGAACTTGATTTTAAATCCCCACAACCACTGCCGTCACATGTATATCACCTCTTATTTACCCCATCAAGCAATCATCAGGCCTGGAAGCTTAACTACGAAGCTGCGAGTAGTTTTTGACGCATCCGCAAAGACGACAAATGGACTAAGCCTAAATGACGTTATTATAGCTGGTCCTAAGATTCAAAAGGATATATTCGATATTCTAATTAAATGGCGCAAGTGGCAATATGTTATGGTAGCTGACATTGAAAAAATGTATCGCCAAATAAAGGTTGCTGAGAAAGACCAAGAATACCAATATATCCTATGGAGAGATGATCCAAAATTGCCAGGGATTGCTCAGTGAGTTTAAGTTAACAACCGTAACTTATGGCATCTCGGCAGCACCTTTCTTAGCAGTCCGATGTCTACGAGAGTTGGCAGATCGCTTTTGCCAAGAGGATAGCGTCTTAGCAGAAACAATAAGAGATGACTTTTATATAGATGACCTCATAACTGGTGGAGACACAGTCAACGAGTGCTATGAACTTCAAAGGAAATTGAGACAAGTGATGGAGAAGGCCGGCATGCATCTGCGAAAATGGGTTGCAAATGACGAACGTATTTTAGCCGACATTCAGGAAGACGGTGCTACGGAGAAAATCTGCATTGAGGAGAATGAATCGATCAAAACCTTATGACTCCAATGGGATCCGAAGAAGGATACATTTACGTTTTCGGCAGAAAACCCAATGCTAAGACGCATAACAAAGCGGTTAGTGTTATCACAGTTGTCCAGAACATTCGACCCACCAGGATGGTTGGCACATGTAACGATTCAAGGCAAATGTTTCATTCAGGAACTGTGGAAGTTACCGATGACTTGGGACGTTGAATTGGAATCCAACTCAGCAAACTGGTGGATGGAATTTGCTAAAGGTCTATCAGATTTAGAAGAAATTAGCATTTCACGCTGGACTGGATGCTCCAAAGGTATTATGGAGCTACATGGATTCTGCGATGCATCAGAGAAAGCATATGCAGCGGCTGTGTATACAAAAGTAGGCGGCAGAGTTACTTTGCTAGCAGCAAAGAGCAAAGTAAATCCTATAAAAAACAGGAAAACAATTCCAAAGTTGGAATTATGTGTTGCGCATTTACTAGCAAAGTTATTAGCGAAAGTGCAGACTATATGGAGCAACAAGATTACAACGCATGCATGGAGTGATTCGCAAATTACTATTGCTTGGATACAGAACAAGTGCAGCAAAGATAAGTTCGTCAAGTCAATGGATGTCAAGAGGGATATCACCGCAAGGTCTTTGAATCTGTGAAATTTGGTGGAGAGGTCCGAATTGGCTATCTATAGTTGCACAACACTGGCCCACTCAAAAGGAATCGGAAATTGTTGTGGTATCCACATTGATAAAATCCGAATATCTGCAAAACCATCTTTTATCGAAGTATTCATCGATCGACAAACTTCTTAGAGTAATAGCGTATGTATAACGCTTCATAACAAAGCTGAGAGGAAAATCGGAACAGCCGACATCTTACGGTGGAGGAATTAAAGCTAGCGAAGATTGCTGTGGTAAAGATACAACAACAGCTAGATTTTGGACACGAAGTCAGACTATTCAAAAACAAAAGACCATTAGACCCAAAGAGTAAGTTACAGGCCCTAAATCCTTTTTTGGATAGTGATGGCGTACTTCGAGTTGGTTGACGACTACAAAACGCACTGATACCGTATAATGTAAAACATCCAATTATACTGGATAAGTCACATTTGACTTGGTTAATTGTAAAGGATGCTCATAAAGAAACTCTTCATGGCGGAGTTAACTTTATGAGAACTTATATTCAGAGGGAGTTCTGGATATTTGGCATACAAAATTCCTTAAAGAAATATTTAAGGGCATGTTTTGTATGCATACGATACAAGCCAGAGATGTCCAGTCAACTGATGAGAAATTTACCAGATTATCGAATAACGGCTGATTACTCGTTTCAAAATACTGGAATCGACTACGCCGGACCGTTCCAGATTCGCTGCTCAAATACATTTGTGTATTTCCTTGTATGGCAACAAAAGCGATACATCTGGAAGCTGTTAGCGACCTTTCGTCAGACAAATTCCTGGAGGCTC
This sequence comes from Drosophila erecta, assembly GCF_003286155.1. Lineage (NCBI taxonomy): Eukaryota > Metazoa > Arthropoda > Insecta > Diptera > Drosophilidae > Drosophila > Drosophila erecta. The sequence goes on along the minus strand of NW_020825258.1, from coordinate 109,302 downwards.
TTCGACGGTTCTTTGCAAGACGAGGCAAGAGTGAGAACCTATACTCAGATAATGGAACAAACCTCGTGGGAGCTTCAAGAGTATTGGACAAAGAATTTGTAGTTGCCATTAAAAACAATAATGAGTTAGCATACACTAGATAAATAAGGCATCAATTGAAACTTTTTTCCCCCTGGAAGCCCCCACATGGGAGGTTTATGGGAAGCCGGTGTAAAATCAGTGAAGCATCACCTTAAACGAGTTATTGGTGAAAACAGCTTTTTATATGAAGAATTTGCATCGCTGCTATGTCAAATCGAAGCAGTGCTAAACTCGCGTTCATGAGTCACTGTAAGGAGCGAAAAGGATGGAGAGGACATATTAATGCCGGGTCATTTTCTGGTGGGAAGACCTCTAATTGGAGCCCCTGAACATTTTGAATAAAGTAAGACAATCAGCTCTTTGGATTGATGGAAGCCTATTCAACGCATCAGTGATTTTTGGATGAAATGGAATGCAACAGCTAACCAAATGGCGCCAAGAAAAGCCAAATCTGAAGGAGGGACAGCTGGTTCTTATAATACATGACCTGCAAGAAGGCCAATGAGAAGAATCATTAGTACGACTAAAGGAGAAGATGATAAAGTCCGGGTAGTCACGGTTAAAACAAAAGAGGGGGAAGTAAAAAGATCGCTAAACACGATCGGTCAACTTCCTGTTAGCGAAGCAAAACCAGCTGGAGCTGGCTGCCACGGAAGAATTAGTAAGAGCAACTACGATAGAAGCAAACCGGAATTTTGGGAAAACTGACCCAACAAGTCAATATTATGTCAGAAACCATGAAGGAGCACTTTATGGTATATAAGGAGTCAATTAAATTCCTTATGTTATCAAATCAAGTGCGAAACTGGATTTAAGAGGTAGAAAGCCTACAAGCAACAGCGATCTCAATGATAACGGACATTAGTGAAGGAAGAATTCATCCTACACTAATTGCGCCTAACAAGATCCTGGAAGAGCTCGAAAAAGATAAGCAAAAATAAGGACGAAAACAAATGCTACCGGGTGGAAATTCAGTTACACAATTACCACTGATCTATAAACTGATAAAGGCACAAGCAATGTTGAAGGATAATGTCCTATTCATTGAAGCAAAATTACCGATATACATCAATCAGGAAACGGATCTCTTTGAAGTAATCCCAATACCACTGTGGATAAACGAAACAAAGCTTATTCCGAAATTGAATTCTAAATTTTTTGCGTTCAATACAGACATAAACGCATATCACCTAATGTCTGAAATGGAAATTAACCAATGCAGACAAGAGGATTCGACAACATGGCTTTGCGAAAGTAATTGGGCATGGAAAAACGCGGATGATCACTCTTGCGAAGTATCACCATTGAAACCAAACAAGGCACACTCATGCGAAATGATGGAATTCCAAGGCAATTCGTTCATCAAAGAGATAAGTGGATCCAACCGTCTAAATAGTTTCAGAATACAACAGCTAATATAAGAAGCAACGAACAGCATCAAGTTATAAGACTGCCCAATCAAGGCATTATACTACTACTTGCAGGATGCACAGCAATATTAGGGGATAATTACAATTAATTACAATAATTACTCCTCAAAAAGTAATTTCGACAGCGTCTGAAATGTCTATTCTCCCACAGTTTACGAATTATAGATGACAAGGAGACATGGAACGTGGTCCCGCTGAAGCACTTGATTGTCAACAACACTAAAGAACTGAAAAATCTTCAAATGCGCATCAATACTCTGAAAAATAACAAGGTACGTATTGATTACTTGATTTTCCACACGGCAAGCGGACACTCGGCTCTAGGATTGACAACGATTATCATAGTTATATTGGTCATTTATATCCGGAGGCAACGCATATAGGAGAGACGACTACTGGCCGTACATTTTTCCCTCCCGGAGAATGTCTAAATATCTGTTTAGACATGATAAGTAGGCAAACTATAAATATGTTCTATTTATGGGCTGCAATAAACATGTCACTAGAAAGCATAAATGGCAACTACAGATAAGTACGATTGCAGCGGCCTATTGCCGAAGTGTCAAGAGATATGACCACGCGGGAGGTGATTAGCGCGGTTATAGGCCTCAAACATAGATTTAAGAATAAATCTCAGCTGCATTTACAAACGCAGACTGCGGCGTCTTACAAGCGCTGCATTATATAATTAGATGATAATTAGCGAGTCAGTTAGATTCAAACACCCGAATTGAACTCATTAAGTGTACGCACAAGTTTATAGTGCTAACATACTTTGATCCTGGGCATAATAGCCATTATAATGATCGTTAATGCGCTCACTAAATTGTACAAGTTCCATAATAAATGTTTAAAAAAGAAATATGAGAGCAGAGCCAACAATCTAGACAAAATATAAGAAACGAAAAGAAAAATCTAAAATTTAAAAAGTTTTATACATAGTAAAATAAATGTTATTGATTATGAAAAATAAATAAATATATCAAAAAATAAAAGTTTAAGTTTAAATATATACATATGAATAAATAAATATAAAAGACAAAGAAACAAAAAAAGTCTTCTGAAAGTAAATTAAATAAAAACGAAAATATGGATGAACCATATATGTCCAACAGAGCAAACAGCAGAGAAATTTAGACAGGTTCTAAAAAACGACCCTCTTTTCATAATAAGATCGAATTTATGAATTTGAGGTTTATGAATTTGAGGTCGGATATAATAGGTTGGAAAATATCTCCCTTCCGCTTCTTTGCTCTTTATTCAATGCCTTATAAAAAGTGTTACCGTGATCGGATTTAGTTCAAATATGCGCCGTTTTGTTCGATAATCTGTTTCCATCTAGATGGCAACTTCATAATACCTCCCTCGTAGAAGCCCCCCTCCTTATTTGCGAAGAACTCGGACAGCCACTTTTCACAAGCCTCTTTTGAGTTCAACTTTACACCACCAAGGGCATTCGCCATGGACAGGAACAGGTGGTAATCACTTGGCGCTATGTCCGGGCTATATGGTGGATGCGATAATACCTCCCATCCGAGCTCCCTTAGCTTCTGACGAGTCATCAACGAAGTGTGTGGTCTGGCGTTGTCCTGGTGGAACACTACACCCTTCCTGTTGGCCAATTCTGGACGCTTCTGGTCGATCGCCTGCTTCAAGCGGTCCAGTTGTTCGCAGTAGATGGTAGAATAAGGCGTCTGGCCATATGGGAGCAGCTCATAGTGGATGATTCCCTTCCAATCCCACCAAACACACAGCAAAACCTTCCTGGCCGTCAATCCCGGCTTGGCCACTGTTTGGGACGATTCACCGGCCTTCGACCACGACCGTTTTCGCTTGATATTGTCGTATGTGATCCATTTTTCGTCGCCAGTCACCATCCGCTTCAAGAATGGGTCGAGTTCGTTCCGTTTCAGCAGCATATCTCAGGCGTTGATTCGGTCCAGAAGGTTTTTTTGCGTCAAATCATGCGGCACCCAAACATCAAGCTTTTTTTTGTATCCAGCCTTCTGCAGATGGTTTAAAATGGTTTGGTGACTAACTCCCATCTCCTGGGCGATGTCACGAGATGCCACATGCCGGTCTAACTCGATGTATTCCATGATTTGATCGGTATTTGTCGTCACAGGTCTTCCGCCGGCTGGCTTATCCATGGTGTCGTTTTCACCGTCTCTGAATCATCGAAACCATTCCTCCGCGGTTCGAAGTGATAGAGTACCATCCCCCAAAACACCATTAATCTCACGGAACGTTTCTCTATCGGATTTGCCTTTAACGAAGGAAAACTTTAAAATAGCGCGAATTTCGGCGTTAGTGAACTCCATGTTTACACGTCTATAACTGTTGAACGCAATATCAAAACTAATCATGCATAGCGTCGTTTTGTAGGTTATGTCAAGACCTTTCAAATTATGTATAGTATTGTCAGATACGAGCTCTGTAGCGCTTTGTACATAGCCGCGAAATTCAAAAGGCGGAAGATATTTGCCAAACTAATATTAATACATTCGAGTTCGATTTTAGCTTCTTATTCAGATCTGTTCAAAAAGAAAAGAGCAGAGGTTTTGTTGGCTTTACCTTATATAAAAGTCAAACAATGTATCGAACTAGATGACTACTTTGGCGGTGAACTAACAATTTACAAAGTTCTAAAAAACAATCTGACTGTCCCTACAATATTCAACACATCAGTTGAAATTGAAACAGGTGACAATACAGAAGTATCGAAAGACTCCGTATCAAGATAATAAAGAAGAGGACTCTGAACAGGAAATTAAAGTAGAAGACCTACACGATCTTACAATACCGGGAATACGTGCGACAAATTTCATCCAGAATACCCGAGTTCGATGGCATGAAAGTCAACTTAAACAGATTTTTGACGGATCTTCGATTAACAGATTTCACGAAAGGAGATCAGGAGATGTTAGGCGTTGAAGTCATTAAGACAAAAATAATTGGCCCTTTGTCATACAAAGTTGAATATGAAAGGACCATTATTGGAATTATAAGTGTATTAAAGGCATTAGTTAAAGGCGAATCGCCTGATGTCATTAAAGCAAAATACTAAATTGCTAAATTGCTAAGTTGAATATGAAAGGACCATTATTGGAATTATAAGTGTATTAAAGGCATCAGTTAAAGACGAAAGGCCTGATGTCATTAACGCAAAATTTCTAAATACACAACAACAGCGCAGTATTCCACAGAAATAGAAAATCTACGTAGGACGCTTGAGGCACCCTACATAGATAACGGACTAGACACAAACAACGCAGATAAGTTCGCCCCAAAAGCGTGATAAGCTCAAGAAAATTCTAAAAGCAGGTAACTTCAGCACCGTGAATAGTCTAATAGAGAAATACGTGCACTGCTGTACAGAAATGACCGGCAACTCAAACAATGTTTTCTTCTATAACAATAGAGGACATTCTCGAGGAAATAGTCATCGAGGAAATTACCAAAATAGAGGTGATGTGGTGGTTATCGCGGAGGAAATAGAGGCCGCGGCGGTAACAAGAACAACAACAGAAGTGGCGGTTACCATAGGGGTAACAAAAACCAAAACTCAAATAATAGAAACAATAATACCGTCAGAAACATACAGACGGAAAACCAGCAGGCCCCCGTGAGCAACAGCCAACAGTAAGGCTGTATAGAATCAATCTCAATTTAAGTATTTTTATGAAGTTAAAAAATATGAGTACCAATTCAATCGTAACTCTATTAATAGATACAGGTGCAAAAATTTCACTGCCTAAATGCAATAATAATAATTTAAATAATTTAACGTGGAGAGATACAACAAATATATCAGGAATAGGGCAAGGGACAATTAAGTCTCTAGGTACTATAGAATTGGAAATGAGTATCGCAAATGCAGCAATATCACATAAATTCCATATCGTACCTGACAATTTTCCTATACCAGGGGATGGAATAATTGGTTTGGAGTTCATTAAAAAATACAATTGTATTTTAGAATTCCACGACCAAGAAAATTGGTTCACATTGAACGTGTTGATTCGCATTATAAATACAACAGAAAATGACGCTATTGTAAAAGCGCAAATATAAAAAACGAATCATTAGTCGATTATGATGTTTACAATGCAAAGACAGAAAATAGTGCACAAAGAACTTCAGAAGTATTAAAACTTCTAAAATTTCCATCGGTTTTTAAAAACGATTTAACAAAATTATTCACCGAATATTGCCATATTTTTGGTTTCGAAACAGACACCATATCAGCTAATAACTTTTATAGACAAAAATTGAGATTGAATGATAAAACACCAATCTACATTAAAAATTATAGAATGCCAGAAAGTCAAAAGCCAGAAATTCAAAGGCAAGTTGCCAAGCTGATAAATGACGGAATAGTAGAGCCGTCTATATCAGAATATAATACCTCACTTCTCTTGGTACCCAAGAAATCACTGCCTAATTCGGCGGAAAAGAGATGGCGATTATAGAAGATATTTATTAGTATTTCACGAATATTGTCCATATGAACTAGTATTTGGCAGATGACCGAGACAGTTCACAGACTTTAATAAGATAGACAGAATAGATCCCATTTATAACATGGATGACTATTCGAAAGAAGTTAAGATAAGACTAGAGATAGCTTACGAAAGAGCAAGGCAAATGCTTGAAAAAGCAAAGGCAGATACAAAAATAAGATATGATAGAAATACGAAAAATTTTGAATTAAAAATAGGAGATAAAGTTTTATTAAAAAATGAAACAGGACATAAGCTACATAATAAATATTTAGGACCATATTTAGTTTCAGAAATAGGACTTAATAATAATATTACAATTGTAGGAAACAAAAATAAAAAAGAGAGTTCATGAAGATAGGTTACAAATATTCATTTCTTAATATAAATCATATGGTTGGCCACCCATAAAACATTTTTTAATTACATATAAATCAAACACACTTATTCTTATTTTAACAATTTTTAATATCAATATTGTTCAATTTTCAATATTTTCTTTAATTTTTAAAAAATCAATAAAAATATAAGATTACAAAAAAAAAAATATAATAAGAGTAATATATAGTGACATATGTAATGCTCAACCACACAACATATATCTACAACATATACCAGCCACTTTATATATTATATTCTCTTACTTAGCAACAATAGAACATAGAACCAAGAATGCCTTAGCACATAAGAACCCAACTTCTCGGTGACAATAACAAATTCGGCCGATGTAAACAATTTAACATAAACATCCGCAGTCTTATTCGTAATTCCCACTAGAAGGGTGAAAACTGCTTACACAGCTTAAAGGGTCAAAACTTTCCACGTAGCTCAAACTCGGCTGATCTGTATCCATGCGCAATTCACTCAAGAGAGCGCCTAATTAACGTTAACATAAATGAGAGCCTATGTACGCTCAATATGAAGAAGTAAATAAGCTCAGCCAAGGGTTTGCTAAGCGTTCGCTTTGCAAATTAGATTTAGATTTTATTCATACTTCAATTGTATAAGACGTGAATTTGTCTCCGACGTTCGCTTAAGTTTTTGATTGAATAAAAAATTATTTTTTTTATTAACCAACAAACCGCGAAGTTGTAATTGGCGCAGTCGGTAGGATCCGCGTGTGAACATAATCTCTTAGAGCTAATAAATTAGTTCGAGATTAATAAAGCGCAGCTCGTGGCGAACAAAGTTTCGTTTGTGCTTCAGTTTATACAAAGCAGATCCGCAAAAGAATCTATGTGACAAAATATTTGTGAATAGTTATCTAACTCTCGATGTTGGATACTATTAATACAAATTAAAAACTGCAAGTGACCATTAAAGCGTGACCCACCAAAACAAATAAAAGGTGTGACTGTTACCAGGTCAGTGTAGCCCATCTAACATTGATTGGACCGCTACGAAGGTGTGTGAATCTTAAAATTAAAAAAAAAAAAAAAAAAAAAAAAAAAATAATAAAATAAAAACCCCGGTATTAACCTACCAAGTGATTCAAAAGCAAAAATCAACAATAGCCAACAACATGGCACAACCCAGTGAACAAATTATGATTCTATCCGAGCTACATTTGAATCAGGCTTTGGGCCAGATTCGCCACATCCCAACATTTGACGGTTCCACAAGAGAACTGGCATCATTTGTGAGACGTGTGGACTTCGTGATGTCCCTATACCCGACAACAGACAAGAGGCAACATAGTGTACTCTACAGTGCCATCGAGATGCAGCTGTCCCGACACGCACAAGAAGTGTCCCAGCTACAACAGTGCAACACCTGGGCTGAACTGCGATCAGTCCTCATTGATGAATTCAAAACCCAAATCCCATACGAAGAGCTGCTAAGAAGACTTTACAACACATACTGGAGTGGTAGTATTCGTAAGTTTGTAGAAGAACTAGAAAATAAGATGTTCGAAATTTCAAGTAAATTATCACTAGAAAATAATTATACAAACACAACTCTTTATACCGCCGCAATGGCTAATACTATAAAAGATGTAATTTATAAAAGAATTCCAGACAGAATGTTCATGACTTTAGCAAGATACGATATTACAACAACAACATTATTAAGACAATTGTATCAAATACAGAAAAAGTTAAAACTAAATCAAACAGTCCATCTACATCACAAAGCAGTAGTAGATATAATGAATCTCAAAAGAACAAGGGAAATAATAATGACCAAGGTACAAAACCTTATTATATTCAAACACAGCAAAATCAAAATCAAAATAATTATGCAAGTAATAATTCAAAAAGGGTTGAAAATAACCAAGCAACATACAGCGAGTTCAAACAAAAGTTAGACCAGGGTAGAGCGCAAAACACTCTAAATTATCAAAAACCCATATCTTATTCTACTACTAACCAACCCCAAAAAAGGCAGCGTGAAAGTTCCAGTGGTCAGTCTAAAATGGACACCAGTGAAAATTTTCATCAACTTGCCTCGGGATCGGAATCAGAAGTAGAAGAAGAAGAACCTACCCATTCATACAAATAACTATGAACGATATCAAACTCAAATGTTTGATTGACACAGGTTCATCAATAAATTTGATGAGTAAAAATTTTTTCAATTGTCCGATTAACTCAAAAGCTCCATTGGATGTACACACAATAAACGGTCAAATTATTTTAAAATCATAAATTTCATTAAAACCTAGTAAACTATGTCCGACAAAGCAAACATTTTATTTACATAAATTCTCAGAAAAATACGACATTTTGTTAGGCAGGGAATATTTGGAAGATTCCAAAGCAATTATATGCTATACATCCAATACAGTCACTTTAAATAAATACACATTTAAATTGCGACTTGAAGATATTAATGAAGAAGAAGAAACACCTAAAGAGAGTTTAAAAGAAAACCTATTAGATTCTCTAAATATTGAGTATGTCAATTATGTAATTGACAACGAACTCAATGAAACAAATGAATTTCGACTTGATCATCTAAACGATGAAGAGAGGAAAGCCCTCACCAGTGTCTTATACGAGTTTAGTGACATACAGTACAAAGAAGGTGAAAATTTGACCTTCACAAGTACAACTAAACATGTCATAACAACTAAACACGAAGACCCAATTTACAGACGTCCATACAAATACCCACAAAGCTTCGACGAAGAAGTCGAAAACCAAATGAAAGACATGATGCAACAAGGCATCATAAGAAAATCGAATTCTCCGTATTGCTCTCCGGTTTGGGTAGTACCCAAAAAGCCAGATGCATCGGGAAAATCAAAATTTCGCATAGTCATTGACTATCGCAACCTCAACGAAATAACCGTTGATGACAAATACCCAATACCGGTAATGGATGAAATATTGGACAAGCTTGGAAATTGCCAATACTTTACAACCATTGACCTCGCAAAAGGTTTTCATCAAATACAAATGGATGAAAATTCCATTGCGAAGACAGCTTTTTCCACCAAAAATGGTCATTTTGAATATACTCGAATGCCATTTGGTTTAAAAAATGCACCCGCAACTTTTCAACGTTGCATGAATAATCTCTTAGCAGATTTAATATACAAAAACTGTCTCGTATATATGGATGACATAATCGTGTATTCCACTTCATTGGAAGAGCATATAATGTCTTTGCGAAAGGTATTCTTAAAGCTCAGGGAAGCAAATTTAAAATTACAGCTAGACAAATGCGAATTCCTTAAAAAAGAAACTGAATTCCTAGGGCATATAATTACAACAGATGGTATTAAACCAAATCCCACAAAAATTAAAGCCGTAGTGAATTTCCCTATACCAAAGTCCACTAAGGAAATAAAATCATTTCTTGGTCTTTGCGGTTTTTACCGCAAATTTATTCCAAACTTCGCTAAAATAGCAAAACCAATGACATTACGACTAAAAAAAGGCTCAATAATAAATATCAAAGACTCAGACTATTACTTAGCTTTTGAAAAACTAAAAGTGTTAATAACGTCCGATCCCATATTAATACACCCAGATTTTAAAAAGTCTTTTTCACTAACTACTGATGCCAGCAATTTTGCTATAGGCGCGGTATTATCGCAAGAGCATAAACCTATATGTTACGCGAGCAGAACTCTGAACGAACATGAAATTAATTATTCCGCAATAGAAAAGGAACTCCTTGCTATTGTTTGGGCCACTAAATATTTCAGGTCCTATTTATTTGGTAGAAAATTCGAGATCTACAGTGATCACAGGCCATTGGTTTGGCTTGATTCAATTAAAGAGCCAAACATGAAACTTCAGAGATGGAAAATCAAATTAAATGAATTTGATTACCATATCAAATATCTCCCTGGTAAAGAAAACCATGTAGCAGATGCTCTATCAAGAGTAAAAATTGAAGAAAACTTCCTAGGAGAAACCTCCAGTAATATTTCGTTACCAACACAAACTACTATTCACAGTGCTCAAGAAGATAACCAATCTTATATTTCCTTAACGGAGAGGCCAATTAATTACTACAACAGGCAGATAGAATTTATAAAAGACGATAATAATACCGTAGAAACTAAAGGATATTTTCATAAAACAAAAATTAAAATTCATTACATAGAAATGACAAATGTCCATGCCAAAGAATTAATTAAAGAATATTTTTGTACTAAAAGAAGCGTAATTTTCTTTCATAACGAAGCAGACTTCCTTACATTTCAAAACGCTTACATAGAAATTGTCAGTCCGAATAACATAACTAAAGTTATGAAATCAAACATCAAATTAAAAGATATTGAAACATATTCAGAATTTAAAGAAATAATTATAAAAAGCCACAGAGAACTTTTACACCCAGGAATAGAGAAACAAACTAACCTTTTCAAAGAAAAATATTATTACCCAGACTACCAAAAGTTAATACAGAACATTATGAATGAATGCGAAGTATGTAACATATCCAAAACAGAACATAGAGATACTAAATTAAACTATGAGTTAACACCAGAAACTTTTAATCCCAGAGAAAAATATGTTATCGATTTTTATTTAATCAATAATAAAACAATTCTGTCATGCACTGACATTTATTCCAAATATCCCGCCTTGATTGAAGTTAGCAGTAGAGACTGGCTGGAAGCGAAAAGAGCTCTCCTTAAAATTTTCAATGAAATGGGAAAACCGTCCGAAATAAAGGCCGATAAAGATTCAGCTTTTATATGTTCCGCGTTACACTTATGGCTTAGGTCCGAAAATGTGAATATAAATATCACAACAAGTAAAAATGGAATTTCCGACATTGAAAGATTCCATAAAACAGTCAATGAAAAGTTAAGAATCATTAATAGTGAGTCCGACCCAGAAAATAAGATAACACAATTTGAAACTATTCTCTATGTATATAATCATAAAACCAAACATAATACAACTGGTAGAATACCAGCTGATATTTTCATTTATGCAGGAACACCTGCATATGACACCCAAAAGGAGAAACAATCAAAAATAGATAAGTTGAATAAAGATAGACATAGCTATGAAGTAGATACCAGATATAAACAAGCACCATTGGTAAAAAGTAAAACAACTAACCCATTTAAGAAAACAGGGCGTATAGAACAGATAGATGAGAAACATTACGAAGAAACAAATAGAGGAAGAAAAGTTGAACATTATAAATCTAAATTTAAAAAACAAGAAAATTAATAACAGTAAATACCATTCCAGCTCAACTCTCAAAAATCAAGAGGAGTCCGATTAAACAGTTATTCATAATAACATTTATAATATGTTTCGTCCATACCGTCCGTGGTCAAAGCCTAGAGGTGAACCCAATACAAGCTAAAAATGGATATCTTATATTTAAAACAGGATCAATTAATATACCTATAAACTATGAATATCACTATTTGTCCGTAAACTTAACAAAAACCGAACAAACATTTTGCGAATTTAATTAAACAAGCTGAAGAATATGGTACTATAGCCCAAATCCAATATTTAACTGAAAAATTAGACAGAGAGATGAATGGAATAAGAATAATAAAACGTAATAAACGTGGTTTAATTAATATTATAGGTACCGCATATAAATACCTTTTTGGCACTTTAGATCAAAATGACAAAGAAGAATTAGAACAAAAAATAAACGATCTTTCTCAACATAATATTCAAATTAATGAATTGAATGAAGTAATAGAAGTAGTCAATAGAGGCATTGAAGTAATCAACCATTTAAGCGCAATAAGTGAGGGTGACAGAAGATTAGAACTTTTAATATTTAATTTACAACACTTTACCGAATACATTGAAGATATAGAACTTGGTATGCAGTTAACAAGACTTGGTATTTTTAATCCCAAATTACTAAAACATGATCCATTATCACATGTAAATTCCGAAAAATTGCTAAATATAAAAACTTCTACGTGGTTAAAATCAGATGCAAATGAAATACTTATTAACATCGTACCATATCCAGACGAAGATAATAATATACTTATAGAAAATGTAAATGATAAATATTATATTCAAGATAATCAAGTTTATAAACAAAACTCAAGAAAACCAATAATAAACAAATGTATTACAGGAATATTAAATCAAATACCAACAGAATGTAGATATTCAAAAACACATAACAATATTGGAATAACTTATGTAGAACCAAACATAATTTTAACTTGGAAATTATCAAAAGTTGTATTAAATCAAAACTGTATAACTAATAGAGAAATTATAATAGAAGGAGACAATATAATAAAAGCTTTTAATTGTTCTGTTCAAATAGAAAACATATTAATCACAAGCACAACACTAGACTACACACAAACGGTCTATATCAATAACAATGTAACAAAGTTAGAACCATTATCATATCTACACGCTAAAGAAATAATTAAGGAACACACTAATACATACAACACATTACAAATTGTTACATTAACTATACTTGCTATTATAATACTTGCACTTATACTATATTTTATTTATAAATATAAAGGCATTCCAAAAAAATTAATTGTTAAGTATAAAAAAGAGAATTCAGAACAAATAAAACAACAAAATAGTATAACAACAGAAAATATAAATACAGTACCTGATACTAATCCTGTATTGTATCCTAGAATATCCGCCTGAGGACAGGCTAAATTTTAAGGGTGGGGTAGTGACATATGTAATGCTCAACCACACAACATATATCTACAACATATACCAGCCACTTTATATATTATATTCTCTTACTTAGCAACAATAGAACATAGAACCAAGAATGCCTTAGCACATAAGAACCCAACTTCTCGGTGACAATAACAAATTCGGCCGATGTAAACAATTTAACATAAACATCCGCAGTCTTATTCGTTATTCCCACTAGAAGGGTGAAAACTGCTTACACAGCTTAAAGGGTCAAAACTTTCCACGTAGCTCAAACTCGGCTGATCTGTATCCATGCGCAATTCACTCAAGAGAGCGCCTAATTAACGTTAACATAAATGAGAGCCTATGTACGCTCAATATGAAGAAGTAAATAAGCTCAGCCAAGGGTTTGCTAAGCGTTCGCTTTGCAAATTAGATTTAGATTTTATTCATACTTCAATTGTATAAGACGTGAATTTGTCTCCGACGTTCGCTTAAGTTTTTGATTGAATAAAAAATTATTTTTTTTATTAACCAACAAACCGCGAAGTTGTAATTATATAGTAACATATCCTTTATTACACCCACAACTCCCCATAAGATTATTATAAGCAACACATATACACACATTAATGTATAAAAACAAAATATCTAAGTCTAAGCACAAAATGTAATAAAAAAACGAGAGCCCTTCGATTAACCTTGGACACAGCGTCATGTTCCAAAGCCACCCTTTCTCACAGATTGCAAATCGTAAACATAGACACTTGTCGCCTTATCATAAACAGAGACACTTGTCGCCTTTATAAACATAGACTCTCGTCGCCTAATCATTTGCATTCGACCACTTGCCAAGCCAACTGAAATAATAAACTTTCGCGATCGGCGCCTACGCCTACGCACTTGTCCCAGGATTCTCCAATTACCCCTATTTCTCAGAAGACTCTCTTCCAACTCTCTTAAACTTCGCTCTTGGGCTTCCCCAAATTGCCTATAAAACAGCAAGCATCCGCTAAAGCCGATTTAAACTTCCAACTTAGTGCTAATCAAATGGCTCTAGTTCTGTCCTTAAATGGAATAAATAAAAAGGTTTAATAAAATATAAAACTCAATCCTGTGTTTTTTTTTTATCAAACCCTCGGTCTGAATTCCTAAATGGCGCAGTCGGTAGGATATAAAGAAATAGTTGTACGACTCGTTTACAAATATCAATCTAGTGACAAAAGATCCTTGTACGACCAAGCGTATATTTTAATGATTGAACCACGCGAATCGGCGCTAAGTGAACGTAAATCGTAATACATGGCAACCGAACAAATCCAACTATTATCAGAATCCCACTTGAATCAAGCCTTAAATCAAATTAGGCAAATACCTTCATTCAGTGGAGACACCCAAGAGCTCAGTGCCTTTATACGAAGGATAGAGTTCATACTCCAACTGTATCCAACAACGGACCGCAGACAAAAACATGTATTCTTCAGCGCAATAGAGATGCAGCTCGCAGGAGATGCTCAACGAGTGTCACAATTATCTGGATCAGTGAATATCTCATCAGCGAATATAAAACGCAAATACCATGTGAAGAATTACTCCGTCGCCTCTACAATACACCTTTCAACGGAAGTATCCGTAAGTTAGTCGAAGAATTAGAAACCAAATCATTCACAGTATTAAATAAGCTTATGTTAGAAAATAACGTTAACAACACCTTATTATACACAAATGCATTAAACAACACAGTTACAGATGTGATCATGAGAAAATTTCCCCATAGGAAATTGCTAGACATAACAACGACAGTATCTAAACTCAAACAAATAGCACAACAAGAAGGTGTATACGAAATAACCTTCAATGACCGAACGAAACACCAAAACTCCCCAATTCTAACCCAAATCCACCCCAAACTGCTGAGAATAAAGGAAATTATCAAAATTTTGCGAATAATGTTATGCACAACACAAAAAAATCAAGTCCCAACAATAATTCGAAACCTATTGTATCAAACCAGCTGGTTATGCATGAATTTAAGCAAAAGCTAAATCAGGGTAGAGCCCAGAACCCTTTAAATCACCAATAACAAAATAGTAAGGTAGTAAAAGTGCTAGTGACCAATACAAAATGGACACAAGCGAAAATTTTCTTCAACCAGCCTCGGAATCAGAAAGCGATCCAGAGGAGTAGGTAAACCATTCTTAAAAATTAAATTAAATAATATTACTCTCAAATGCCTAGTAGACACTGGTTCGCCTATCAAAATTATGAAACAAAATTTATTTAATTTCCCAATCAAATTCTCTAAAATGAAAGTCCACACTATAAATGGCACTCTAGTATTGCACCAAAGCGTTTCATTGCATTCAAGCTAACTTTGTCCGACTAAACAAACATTCTTTATTCACAATTTTTCAGAAAAATATGATTTATTATTAGGCAGAAACTATTTAGAGTCAACCCACACTCAAATTAACTATTCAACACAAACAGTCCACATAAATGGCTACCCATTTAAAATGTGGTACGATCACATCCGTAAAATTAAGCTGAAGCCCCACTTAAAACCAGATGAGTCAAAGGTTACCAATGAGTACCCCAAGTCATCTAACCTAGAGGAAACCCCTCTACCATACCCCAAAAAAGGAGAAAACCCTCCGTAAAATTAAGCGGAAACCCCACTTAAAACCAGATGAGCCAAAGCCATCTAATCCGGAAGAATCCAAGACTACCAATGACATACCAACCCTCTTATTATCCCTTACATCCTCTACGACGAGTTAAGAGAATCCAACGTTTTCAGATTAGAACATCTAAATACGGAAGAAAGGGAACCACTTTCACACGTTTTGCTCGTATACAGTGATATTCAGTACAAAGAAGGTGAAAATTTGACCTTCACAAGTACGATTAAACACTCTATACATACAAAGCACGAAGACCCTATCTATAAAAAACCATATAAATACCCCCAAGCATTTGACCAAGAAGTTAATAAACAAATCAATGAAATGGTAGAACAAAAAATAATTAGGAAACGAAATCCCCCTATTGTTCTCCAATTTGGATTGTTCCAAAGAAAAGCGATGCTTCTGGCAAACCAAAATTTCGATTAGTCATAGACTATCGTAACCTCAATGAAATAACCATTTACGACAAATTCCCTATTCCCGTAATGGATGAAATATTAGACAACCTTGGACGCTGTCAATACTTCACAACTTTTGATAAAGCTAAAGGTTTCCATCCAATTCAAATGGACCAACAGTCAATACCCAAAATCGCATTCTCAACAAAACATGGACATTACGAATATACTCGTATGCCCTTCGGTTTGAAAAATGCACCAGCCACCTTTTAACGTTGCATGAATAACCTTCTAGAAGATTTAATCTATAAGGATTGTTTAGTCTACTTAGATGATATTATCGTTTACTCCACTTCACTAGAGGTTCACATAATGTCATTGAAAAGGGTATTTGATAAGCTACGATCAGCGAATCTAAAACTGCAACTTGATAAATGTGAATTTCTGAAGAAAGAAACAGAATTTCTCGGTCACATTATCACGACAGACGGTATAAAACCAAACCCTAACAAAATAAATGCAATTGTTAATTTTCCTATCCCAAAAATACAAAAGGAATAAAATCTTTCCTTGGACTCTGCGGATTATACCAAAATACCAAAACCCATGGCACTTAATTTGAAAAAAGGAGCAATATTTAACACAAAAAATAATGACTACGTCCGATCGAATCCTAATATACCCTAACTTCGAAAAGAAATTCTCGTTAACAGACGCAAGTAATATAGCTATCCCAAGAACACAAACTTATTTGTTATGCAAGCAGAACTTTAAACGAACACGAACTTAACTATTCAGCAATAGAAAAAGAACTATTAGATATAGTATGGGCAACAAAATATTTTAGATCTTACCTATTCGGTAGAAAATTCGACATATTAAAAGATCATAGGCCACTTGTATGGCTAAATAATATAAGAGATAAAACTGGAAGATAAGACATCCAGATATTTCAAAATGCTTATATTCAAATCATAAGTCCCGACAATTTCACTAAAACCATGAAAACCAGTAGCAAATTAACAGACATTCAAAAATATACCCAATTCAAAGAAATCATTCTTAAAACACATACAGAATATATACAGTTTCAATATATATATATTGAAACATTTTACGTATATTCAACGACATGGGTAAACCCATAGAAATAAAAGCCGACAAAGACTCCGCTTTCATGTGCATTGCACTTAAACTCTGGTTAGATTCAAAAGGAGCAACCTTAAATACAGTGGTGGAAAAAATAATAGAAACAAGAATCGCTCCTGCATGTAAAACAAAATTACTAATTATGTACGAAGTGTGTGTGGATAAACCTTTAGCATATAAGCCACTCATAAGGGTACTTTATTGTGCACTTCTTTTTGAGTTGATTTCGCTCTTGTTATTTGCGATACATAGCGATATTTGAAGTGGTCACGTGTTTGAGCTGGAAAATATAATAGAAACAAGCAACGTTTCTGCGATTTGTTTGAGTTTTTTCCTTTTAATTTTGTAAGTAAATCAATATATTAAATACTTTCAGGTATGTTTAGCTCATAATAAGTGATTTTGTAAAAAAAAAAATGGGGTAATTCTGAATGAATTCGGCTTTTATATTCAGAATGGGGCGCGGAGTGCACTGTTCACCTGTAGAACGAGATATTATAAAAAAATTAAAAAAACGAATGAAAAACAATAAGGGAAATTGCTGAACTAATGCACTGCTCTGCAAAAAAAGTGTTTTCCGCGATTCATTATAAAGATACGAAGGAGAAACGGGGCAGGAAGAGCCACATCCCAAAAGTTCGAAGACCTTTTGATTCGAACATCCAAAAATATCCTTTTATGTCGTCGACGGACCTGAAAATACTTTCCAGACATCAGAGTCAAGTCGAACAATAAGAAATAGACTAATTGGAAAGAATTTGAAGGCACACTCGGCTAGGAAAGTTCCACTGCTTAGTAAAAAAAATATCACTAAAAGACTGTCTTTTGCAAAGCGACACCTAGACCGTAAAAACTGGAATAATATTCTATGGTCTGATGAAAATAAAATTAATTTGTTCGGATCTGATGGTAAAAATTATGTAAGACGTCCAAAAAATACCGCATTTGATCCAAAGCACACAAAAAAAAAAACAGTAAAACCTGGTGGAGGTAACATCATGATATGGGGATGCTTTTCCGCGTCAGGAGTTGGTGCGATATTCCGGATAAAAGATAGGATGTGTGCTCCCGACTACTTTAACATATTGGAGAATGTTTTGAAACCATATGCTGAGGAGGAAAGGCCTTAAAAATGGGAGTTCATGCAGGATAATGATCCAAAACATTCGTCAACACTTGGTAAGAAATGGTTTCAGTACCAAAAAATTAATGTTATGGAGTGGCCGGCCCAATCCCCGGACTTAAACCCCATAGAACATTTATGGGGAATATTAAAAAAAGGAATTGGAGGTTTTAAATTAAAAAATAAGGAAGAGCTGTGGGAAAAAGTTAAGTCAGAGTGGTATGCCATTAACCCCGAAATTTGCGCCAATTTAAAGTATTCAATGCCCCGTCGATGCTCAGCAATTATAAAAAATAAAGGAAATACCTTTAAATATTAATATTACAACTATTTGTATCAGATAATTCATAAAAATGATTCTTCTAATCCGGAAGAATCCAAGACTACCAATGACATACCAACCCTCTTATTATCCCTTACATCCTCTACGACGAGTTAAGAGAATCCAACGTTTTCAGATTAGAACATCTAAATACGGAAGAAAGGGAACCACTTTCACACGTTTTGCTCGTATACAGTGATATTCAGTACAAAGAAGGTGAAAATTTGACCTTCACAAGTACGATTAAACACTCTATACATACAAAGCACGAAGACCCTATCTATAAAAAACCATATAAATACCCCCAAGCATTTGACCAAGAAGTTAATAAACAAATCAATGAAATGGTAGAACAAAAAATAATTAGGAAACGAAATCCCCCTATTGTTCTCCAATTTGGATTGTTCCAAAAAAAAGCGATGCTTCTGGCAAACCAAAATTTCGATTAGTCATAGACTATCGTAACCTCAATGAAATAACCATTTACGACAAATTCCCTATTCCCGTAATGGATGAAATATTAGACAACCTTGGACGCTGTCAATACTTCACAACTTTTGATAAAGCTAAAGGTTTCCATCCAATTCAAATGGACCAACAGTCAATACCCAAAATCGCATTCTCAACAAAACATGGACATTACGAATATACTCGTATGCCCTTCGGTTTGAAAAATGCACCAGCCACCTTTTAACGTTGCATGAATAACCTTCTAGAAGATTTAATCTATAAGGATTGTTTAGTCTACTTAGATGATATTATCGTTTACTCCACTTCACTAGAGGTTCACATAATGTCATTGAAAAGGGTATTTGATAAGCTACGATCAGCGAATCTAAAACTGCAACTTGATAAATGTGAATTTCTGAAGAAAGAAACAGAATTTCTCGGTCACATTATCACGACAGACGGTATAAAACCAAACCCTAACAAAATAAATGCAATTGTTAATTTTCCTATCCCAAAAATACAAAAGGAATAAAATCTTTCCTTGGACTCTGCGGATTATACCAAAATACCAAAACCCATGGCACTTAATTTGAAAAAAGGAGCAATATTTAACACAAAAAATAATGACTACGTCCGATCGAATCCTAATATACCCTAACTTCGAAAAGAAATTCTCGTTAACAGACGCAAGTAATATAGCTATCCCAAGAACACAAACTTATTTGTTATGCAAGCAGAACTTTAAACGAACACGAACTTAACTATTCAGCAATAGAAAAAGAACTATTAGATATAGTATGGGCAACAAAATATTTTAGATCTTACCTATTCGGTAGAAAATTCGACATATTAAAAGATCATAGGCCACTTGTATGGCTAAATAATATAAGAGACCCTAACATGAAGTTACAGAGATGGATGATAAAACTGGAAGATAAGACATCCAGATATTTCAAAATGCTTATATTCAAATCATAAGTCCCGACAATTTCACTAAAACCATGAAAACCAGTAGCAAATTAACAGACATTCAAAAATATACCCAATTCAAAGAAATCATTCTTAAAACACATACAGAATATATACAGTTTCAATATATATATATTGAAACATTTTACGTATATTCAACGACATGGGTAAAACCATAGAAATAAAAGCCGACAAAGACTCCGCTTTCATGTGCATTGCACTTAAACTTTGGTTAGATTCAAAAGGAGCAACCTTAAATACAGTGGTGGAAAAAATAATAGAAACAAGAATCGCTCCTGCATGTAAAACAAAATTACTAATTATGTACGAAGTGTGTGTGGATAAACCTTTAGCATATAAGCCACTCATAAGGGTACTTTATTGTGCACTTCTTTTTGAGTTGATTTCGCTCTTGTTATTTGCGATACATAGCGATATTTGAAGTGGTCACGTGTTTGAGCTGGAAAATATAATAGAAACAAGCAACGTTTCTGCGATTTGTTTGAGTTTTTTCCTTTTAATTTTGTAAGTAAATCAATATATTAAATACTTTCAGGTATGTTTAGCTCATAATAAGTGATTTTGTAAAAAAAAAAATGGGGTAATTCTGAATGAATTCGGCTTTTATATTCAGAATGGCGCGCGGAGTGCACTGTTCACCTGTAGAACG
Organism: Drosophila erecta; assembly: GCF_003286155.1. NCBI lineage: Eukaryota > Metazoa > Arthropoda > Insecta > Diptera > Drosophilidae > Drosophila > Drosophila erecta. The sequence goes on along the minus strand of NW_020825258.1, from coordinate 88,442 downwards.
AGATATTATAAAAAAATTAAAAAAACGAAGGAAAAACAATAAGGGAAATTGATGAACTAATGCACTGCTCTGCAAAAAAAGTGTTTTCCGCGATTCATTATAAAGATACGAAGGAGAAACGGGACAGGAAGAGCCACATCCCAAAAGTTCGAAGACCTTTTGATTCGAACATCCAAAAAAAATCCTTTTATGTCGTCGACGGACCTGAAAATACTTACCAGACATCAGAGTCAAGTCGAACAATAAGAAATAGACTAATTGGAAAGAATTTGAAGGCACACTCGGCTAGGAAAGTTCCACTGCTTAGTAAAAAAAATATCACTAAAAGACTGTCTTTTGCAAAGCGACACCTAGACCGTAAAAACTGGAATAATATTCTATGGTCTGATGAAAATAAAATTAATTTGTTCGGATCTGATGGTAAAAATTATGTAAGACGTCCAAAAAATACCGCATTTGATCCAAAGCACACAAAAAAAAAAAACAGTAAAACCTGGTGGAGGTAACATCATGATATGGGGATGCTTTTCCGCGTCAGGAGTTGGTGCGATATTCCGGATAAAAGATAGGATGTGTGCTCCCGACTACTTTAACATATTGGAGAATGTTTTGAAACCATATGCTGAGGAGGAAAGGCCTTAAAAATGGGAGTTCATGCAGGATAATGATCCAAAACATTCGTCAACACTTGGTAAGAAATGGTTTCAGTACCAAAAAATTAATGTTATGGAGTGGCCGGCCCAATCCCCGGACTTAAACCCCATAGAACATTTATGGGGAATATTAAAAAAAGGAATTGGAGGTTTTAAATTAAAAAATAAGGAAGAGCTGTGGGAAAAAGTTAAGTCAGAGTGGTATGCCATTAACCCCGAAATTTGCGCCAATTTAAAGTATTCAATGCCCCGTCGATGCTCAGCAATTATAAAAAATAAAGGAAATACCTTTAAATATTAATATTACAACTATTTGTATCAGATAATTCATAAAAATGACGTTTTTCTTAGTTTTAAGAGTTTTGTTTCTATTATTTTTTCCACCACTGTATAAACAGTAAAAATGGAATTTCTGACATCGAGAGATTTCATAAAACCGGTAATGAAAAATTAAGAATAATATCAAGCGATAATGAACCCGAAAAACAATTCACAAAATTCGAGAAAACAATCACAAAACAAAGCACAACACAACTGGTCGAACACCAGCAGACATTTTTATTTTTGCAGGAACCCTTTCTTATAACACACAAGAAAATAAAGTAAAAAAAAATTAACAACTTCAGCAAACAATTTTGCATAACCACAGATGCTAGTAAACAAGCATGTGGAGCGGTACTATCTCAGGACAATAACGGTCAACAATTACCAGTGGCATACGCTTCAAGAACATTTACAAAAGGCGAAAGTAATAAGTCCGCTACAGAACAAAATCTAGCAGCTTTACATTGGGCAATAAATCATGTTAGACCATATATATATATTGTAGGCATTTCTTAGTACAGAAGGTACAGAAAAAATTCCTGCGCCGGAGAAAAATTTCAAGAACCAGAGGTAAATAAAGAAAAAATAGAAGTGCCCAGTATCTATCAAAATAGACAAATATAAGTGTTTGTTAAAAAGAGGCAACACATAATATCACGTTTTGATATGACTAATTTTTTGATTCTAATGAAAAAATCGATTTAGATCAGTTTTTTTAAAGGCTTAACGAAGAAGCAAGAATGAATAAGATCATTCAAACGCAATTGTCACCAAATGAACAAATCTTCGAGTTTGTCACTATAAGAAACTTTAAAGAAAAGGGCAACAAAATAATATATTAAAATATTTAAAAGTAGCGCTACTAAATAAGGTGACTAAGATTGATAAAAATGATGAGGTTCAGATAAAAGCAATTCTGTCTAAATATCATGACGATCCGTCAGAAGGAGACCACTCAGGAATTTCTAGAACCCTGAGGAAAATAAAAAACTTTTATCATTGAAAATGCCAATGACGATAACAGAAACGCCACCGACAGAATTTGATATAGTTCTGATAGATACCATTGGTCCACTTCCAGGATCAGAAGATGGAAATGAGTATGCTGTCACTATCATATGTGATTTAACAAAATATTTGGTAACGGAATACAAAAATCAAATCATAGACGATCTGTGCAAATATATGAAGATAAAAAACATTACTTCAACAGCACACCATCACCAGACTTTAGGAACATAAAACGAAGTCACAGAACATTTAACGAGTATATTCGCTCGTACATTTCTGTTGACAAAACTGATGTTGATGGGATGTACGGATACAATATTTCACCTATTGTTTCAAAACAACACCATCAGTAGTTCACGAATATCGTCCATATGAACTAGTATTTGGCAGATTACCAAGACAGTTCACAGACTTTAATAAGATAGACAGAATAGATCCTATTTATAACATGGATGACTATTCGACAGAAGTTAAGATAAGACTAGAGATAGCTTACAAAAGAGCAAAGGCAGATAGAAAAATAAGATATGATAGAAATACGAAAAATTTTGAACTAAAAATAGGAGATTAGTTTTATTAAAAAATGAAATAGGACATAAGCTAGATAATAACTATTTAGGACATTATTTAGTTTTAGAAATAGGACTTAATAATAATATTAAAATTGTAGGAAACAAAATTAAAAACATATAGTTCATAAAAATAGGTTAAAAATGGTCAATTCTTACTATATTTCATAGGGTTGGCCACCCATAAAACATAAAAAACATTTTTAATTACATATAAATCAATCACATTTATTTGACGACAAATACCGATCAAATCATGGAATACATCGAGTTAGACCGGCATGTGGCATCTCGTGACATCACCCAGGAGATGGGAGTTAGTCACCAAACCATTTTAAACAATCTGCAGAAGGCTGGATACAAAAAAAAAAAATAATAATAAAAAAAAAAAAAAAAAAGCTTGATGTTTGGGTGCCGCATGATTTGACGCAAAAAACCTTCTGGACCGAATCAACGCCTGCGATATGCTGCTGAAACGGAACGAACTCGACCGAAGGCTCAATAATAAATATCAAAGACTCAGACTATTATTTAGCTTTTGAAAAATTAAAAGTTTAATAACGTCCGATCTCATATTAATACACCCAGATTTTAAAAAGTCCTTTTCACTAACTTCTGATGCCATCAAGTTTGCTATAGGCGCGGAATTATCGCAATAGCATATACCTATATGCTATGCGAGCAGAACTCTGAACGAACATGAAATTAATTACTCCGCAATAGAAAAGGATCTCCTTGCTATTGTTTGGGCCACTAAATATTTCAGGGCCGATTTATTTGGTAGAAAATTCGAGATCTATAGTGATCACAGGCCATGGGTTTGGCTTGATTCAATTAAAGAGCCAAACATGAAACTTCAGAGATGGAAAATCAAATTAAATGAATTTGATTACCATATCAAATATCTCCCTGGTAAAGAAAATCATGTAGCAGATGCTCTATCAAGTGTAAAAATTGAAGAAAACTTCCTAGGAGAAACCTCCAGTAAATTTTAGTTACCAACACAAGCTACTATACAAGATAACCAATCTTATATTTCCTTAACGGAAAGACCAATTAATTACTACAACAGGCAGATAGAATTTATAAAAGACGATAATAATATCGTAGAAACCAAAGGATACTTTTATAAAACAAAAACTAAAATTCATTTCATAGAAATGACAATTTATAAAAGACGATAAAAAAATTTATAAAGACGTAGAAACCAAAGGATACTTTTATAAAACAAAAATTAAAATTCATTTCATTACTTAGATGATATTATCGTTTACTCCACTTCACTAGAGGTTCACATAATGTCATTGAAAAGGGTATTTGATAAGCTACGATCAGCGAATCTAAAACTGCAACTTGATAAATGTGAATTTCTGAAGAAAGAAACAGAATTTCTCGGTCACATTATCACGACAGACGGTATAAAACCAAACCCTAACAAAATAAATGCAATTGTTAATTTTCCTATCCCAAAAATACAAAAGGAATAAAATCTTTCCTTGGACTCTGCGGATTATACCAAAATACCAAAACCCATGGCACTTAATTTGAAAAAAGGAGCAATATTTAACACAAAAAATAATGACTACGTCCGATCGAATCCTAATATACCCTAACTTCGAAAAGAAATTCTCGTTAACAGACGCAAGTAATATAGCTATCCCAAGAACACAAACTTATTTGTTATGCAAGCAGAACTTTAAACGAACACGAACTTAACTATTCAGCAATAGAAAAAGAACTATTAGATATAGTATGGGCAACAAAATATTTTAGATCTTACCTATTCGGTAGAAAATTCGACATATTAAAAGATCATAGGCCACTTGTATGGCTAAATAATATAAGAGACCCTAACATGAAGTTACAGAGATGGATGATAAAACTGGAAGATAAGACATCCAGATATTTCAAAATGCTTATATTCAAATCATAAGTCCAGACAATTTCACTAAAACCATGAAAACCAGTAGCAAAATATACCAAATTCAAAGAAATCATTCTTAAAACACATACAGAATATATACAGTTTCAATATATATATATTGAAACATTTTACGTATATTCAACGACATGGGTAAACCCATAGAAATAAAAGCCGACAAAGACTCCGCTTTCATGTGCATTGCACTTAAACTTTGGTTAGATTCAAAAGGAGCAACCTTAAATACAGTGGTGGAAAAAATAATAGAAACAAGAATCGCTCCTGCATGTAAAACAAAATTACTAATTATGTACGAAGTGTGTGTGGATAAACCTTTAGCATATAAGCCACTCATAAGGGTACTTTATTGTGCACTTCTTTTTGAGTTGATTTCGCTCTTGTTATTTGCGATACATAGCGATATTTGAAGTGGTCACGTGTTTGAGCTGGAAAATATAATAGAAACAAGCAACGTTTCTGCGATTTGTTTGAGTTTTTTCCTTTTAATTTTGTAAGTAAATCAATATATTAAATACTTTCAGGTATGTTTAGCTCATAATAAGTGATTTTGTAAAAAAAAAAATGGGGTAATTCTGAATGAATTCGGCTTTTATATTCAGAATGGCGCGCGGAGTGCACTGTTCACCTGTAGAACGAGATATTATAAAAAAATTAAAAAAACGAAGGAAAAACAATAAGGGAAATTGATGAACTAATGCACTGCTCTGCAAAAAAAGTGTTTTCCGCGATTCATTATAAAGATACGAAGGAGAAACGGGGCAGGAAGAGCCACATCCCAAAAGTTCGAAGACCTTTTGATTCGAACATCCAAAAAAAATCCTTTTATGTCGTCGACGGACCTGAAAATACTTACCAGACATCAGAGTCAAGTCGAACAATAAGAAATAGACTAATTGGAAAGAATTTGAAGGCACACTCGGCTAGGAAAGTTCCACTGCTTAGTAAAAAAAATATCACTAAAAGACTGTCTTTTGCAAAGCGACACCTAGACCGTAAAAACTGGAATAATATTCTATGGTCTGATGAAAATAAAATTAATTTGTTCGGATCTGATGGTAAAAATTATGTAAGACGTCCAAAAAATACCGCATTTGATCCAAAGCACACAAAAAAAAAAAACAGTAAAACCTGGTGGAGGTAACATCATGATATGGGGATGCTTTTCCGCGTCAGGAGTTGGTGCGATATTCCGGATAAAAGATAGGATGTGTGCTCCCGACTACTTTAACATATTGGAGAATGTTTTGAAACCATATGCTGAGGAGGAAAGGCCTTAAAAATGGGAGTTCATGCAGGATAATGATCCAAAACATTCGTCAACACTTGGTAAGAAATGGTTTCAGTACCAAAAAATTAATGTTATGGAGTGGCCGGCCCAATCCCCGGACTTAAACCCCATAGAACATTTATGGGGAATATTAAAAAAAGGAATTGGAGGTTTTAAATTAAAAAATAAGGAAGAGCTGTGGGAAAAAGTTAAGTCAGAGTGGTATGCCATTAACCCCGAAATTTGCGCCAATTTAAAGTATTCAATGCCCCGTCGATGCTCAGCAATTATAAAAAATAAAGGAAATACCTTTAAATATTAATATTACAACTATTTGTATCAGATAATTCATAAAAATGACGTTTTTCTTAGTTTTAAGAGTTTTGTTTCTATTATTTTTTCCACCACTGTATAAACAGTAAAAATGGAATTTCTGACATCGAGAGATTTCATAAAACCGGTAATGAAAAATTAAGAATAATATCAAGCGATAATGAACCCGAAAAACAATTCACAAAATTCGAGAAAACAATCACAAAACAAAGCACAACACAACTGGTCGAACACCAGCAGACATTTTTATTTTTGCAGGAACCCTTATAACACACAAGAAAATAAAGTAAAAAAAAATTAACAACTTCAGCAAACAATTTTGCATAACCACAGATGCTAGTAAACAAGCATGTGGAGCGGTACTATCTCAGGACAATAACGGTCAACAATTACCAGTGGCATACGCTTCAAGAACATTTACAAAAGGCGAAAGTAATAAGTCCGCTACAGAACAAAATCTAGCAGCTTTACGTTGGGCAATAAATCATGTTAGACCATATATATATATTGTAGGCATTTCTTAGTACAGAAGGTACAGAAAAAATTCCTGCGCCGGAGAAAAATTTCAAGAACCAGAGGTAAATAAAGAAAAAATAGAAGTGCCCAGTATCTATCAAAATAGACAAATATAAGTGTTTGTTAAAAAGAGGCAACACATAATATCACGTTTTGATATGACTAATTTTTTGATTCTAATGAAAAAATCGATTTAGATCAGTTTTTTTAAAGGCTTAACGAAGAAGCAAGAATGAATAAGATCATTCAAACGCAATTGTCACCAAATGAACAAATCTTCGAGTTTGTCACTATAAGAAACTTTAAAGAAAAGGGCAACAAAATAATATATTAAAATATTTAAAAGTAGCGCTACTAAATAAGGTGACTAAGATTGATAAAAATGATGAGGTTCAGATAAAAGGAATTCTGTCTAAATATCATGACGATCCGTCAGAAGGAGACCACTCAGGAATTTCTAGAACCCTGAGGAAAATAAAAAACTTTTATGATTGAAAATGCCAATGACGATAACAGAAACGCCACCGACAGAATTTGATATAGTTCTGATAGATACCATTGGTCCACTTCCAGGATCAGAAGATGGAAATGAGTATGCTGTCACTATCATATGTGATTTAACAAAATATTTGGTAACGGAATACAAAAATCAAATCATAGACGATCTGTGCAAATATATGAAGATAAAAAACATTACTTCAACAGCACACCATCACCAGACTTTAGGAACATAAAACGAAGTCACAGAACATTTAACGAGTATATTCGCTCGTACATTTCTGTTGACAAAACTGATGTTGATGGGATGTACGGATACAATATTTCACCTATTGTTTCAAAACAACACCATCAGTAGTTCAAGAATATCGTCCATATGAACTAGTATTTGGCAGATTACCAAGACAGTTCACAGACTTTAATAAGATAGACAGAATAGATCCTATTTATAACATGGATGACTATTCGACAGAAGTTAAGATAAGACTAGAGATAGCTTACAAAAGAGCAAAGGCAGATAGAAAAATAAGATATGATAGAAATACGAAAAATTTTGAACTAAAAATAGGAGATTAGTTTTATTAAAAAATGAAATAGGACATAAGCTAGATAATAACTATTTAGGACATTATTTAGTTTTAGAAATAGGACTTAATAATAATATTAAAATTGTAGGAAACAAAATTAAAAACATATAGTTCATAAAAATAGGTTAAAAATGGTCAATTCTTACTATATTTCATAGGGTTGGCCACCCATAAAACATAAAAAACATTTTTAATTACATATAAATCAATCACATTTATTTGACGACAAATACCGATCAAATCATGGAATACATCGAGTTAGACCGGCATGTGGCATCTCGTGACATCACCCAGGAGATGGGAGTTAGTCACCAAACCATTTTAAACCATCTGCAGAAGGCTGGATACAAAAAAAAAAAAATAATAATAAAAAAAAAAAAAAAAAAAGCTTGATGTTTGGGTGCCGCATGATTTGACGCAAAAAACCTTCTGGACCGAATCAACGCCTGCGATATGCTGCTGAAACGGAACGAACTCGACCGAAGGCTCAATAATAAATATCAAAGACTCAGACTATTATTTAGCTTTTGAAAAATTAAAAGTTTAATAACGTCCGATCTCATATTAATACACCCAGATTTTAAAAAGTCCTTTTCACTAACTTCTGATGCCATCAAGTTTGCTATAGGCGCGGAATTATCGCAATAGCATATACCTATATGCTATGCGAGCAGAACTCTGAACGAACATGAAATTAATTACTCCGCAATAGAAAAGGATCTCCTTGCTATTGTTTGGGCCACTAAATATTTCAGGGCCGATTTATTTGGTAGAAAATTCGAGATCTATAGTGATCACAGGCCATGGGTTTGGCTTGATTCAATTAAAGAGCCAAACATGAAACTTCAGAGATGGAAAATCAAATTAAATGAATTTTATTACCATATCAAATATCTCCCTGGTAAAGAAAATCATGTAGCAGATGCTCTATCAAGTGTAAAAATTGAAGAAAACTTCCTAGGAGAAACCTCCAGTAAATTTTAGTTACCAACACAAGCTACTATACAAGATAACCAATCTTATATTTCCTTAACGGAAAGACCAATTAATTACTACAACAGGCAGATAGAATTTATAAAAGACGATAATAATATCGTAGAAACCAAAGGATACTTTTATAAAACAAAAACTAAAATTCATTTCATAGAAATGACAATTTATAAAAGACGATAAAAAAATTTATAAAGACGTAGAAACCAAAGGATACTTTTATAAAACAAAAATTAAAATTCATTTCATAGAAATGACAAATGTCCATGCCAAAGAATTAATTGAAGAATATTTATGTACTAAAAGAAGCGTAATTTTCTTTCATAACGAAATAGATTTCCTTACATTTCAAAACGCATACATAGAAATTGTCAGTCCGAATAACATAACTAAAGTTATGAAATCAAAGATCAAATTAAAAGATATTGAAACATATTCAGAATTTAAAGAAATAATTATAAAAAGCCACAGAGAACTTTTACACCCAGGAATAGAGAAACAAACTAACCTTTTCAAAGAAAAATATTATTAATACAGAAGTTAATACAGATCATTATTAATGAATTCGAAGTATGTAACATATCCAAAACAGGAACATAGAGATACTAAACTAAACTATGAGTTAACACCAGGAACTTTAAAATCACAGTGAAAAATATGTTATTGATTTTTATTTAATCAATAATAAAACATTCCTGTCATGCATTGACATTTATTCCAAATATGCCGCCTTGATTGAAGTCAGCAGCCTTGATTGAAGCGAAAAGAGCTCTCCTTAAAATTTTCAATGAAATGGGAAAACCGTCCGAAATAAAGGCCGATAAAGATTCAGCTTTTATATGTTCCGCGTTACACTTATTGCTTAGGTCCGAAAATGTGAATATAAATATCATAACAAGTAAAAATGGAATTTCTGACAATGAAAGATTCCATAAAACAGTCAATGAAAAGTTAAGAATCATTAATAGTGAGTCCGACCCAGAAAATAGATAACACAATTTGAAACTATTCTCTATGTATATAAATTATGTTAATCCTATTATCCAGTGTTCCTCCTTTACGGATGGTCCCGGTAGATAGGTTCACTAAGATGATCCCCTGGTCCCGTGTTCGGATCCACGCAGATGGCTTGTCCCCTGGTTCTGGTGTTACCCAGGCGGAATTTCTTCTTACGTAGATTACGGTGGAGGGCGTGACTTTGCCCCCTTTGCTGGACACTGGCCTTCGGGCTCAGCGTGGATAAATTAAATCAATTGAAATATATTTTACGGCAAGTCGCCGGAGTAGCTGTGTCTTTATTTCTAAAGTGCTCGCTTAGAACTGGATAAAAAGAATATGGAAAAATATGAATTTACCCTAGCTCCAATGCATCACGCCATAAGGCATCGGTACGCCGGATACTGGGTGTCCGATTGCCGCTGCTGACCGCTCATAGCGCGGGGCGCTGATAACGTTAATGATAACGATGCCGTCATCTATAGGCATTACTGCCAACAGGTGGCTGGGTTGAGTGTGGCACTGGGCTGTGTTTCCCGCATGGAGTGAGCGAACGTCAAGTTTCGCGTCGCGATCGTTCGCAGAAGGTGTTGTGCGTGGTCTCCATGCACTCGGTGACCGAAAAGGTGTCCTCTTCACATTCTGCCAGGGTGTCTTCGTCGAGTCGTAGGATTACTTGATTATGTGATACTGGGTATACGAGGACTTTCTTACATCTGACCCTGACTCTAGGATAGGCAATTAGTATATGGATAATATTATCGGACTGAAGGACCCTAATTTTAGAGACTTCTAGTAAACTAACTATTGGGGTGTCTTGTTCAATTAGTGATTTCAGATCGGCATTATCAAGGATAGTGGAATTTATTATGTTGGCCTTAGCCAATGTTACGGTGAGAATTAAATTTTGTATTTCTGTTGCTAGCATTCTATTTCTCGCTAATAGCGCCTCGAACAGATGCGGGGTGTCAACCAAATCGTTTTTTCGGGCTTTAATAATTTTATTAATAGTGTCGGTCAGTTTGTTTATCTGCTTCTGAGTTTCGGAATTAATGTTAATTTGCCTGGAGTTTGAGTCCACTAGCTGGGCTTCTGTCATTTTGACTTTTAGGAAGTCCAAGGCGTCCGGGGTTCCTGCGACTACCTTTAGAGCTCTACCCAAGAAGTCTAAACTTCTCGCAATACGGTGGTGTATTTTTAGAACGGACAACAAATTTCTGAGATGATCTATATCAACATCTAACAATTTGCGCATATGCGACTGTGGGAAGGATTCGGACAATTTCTCTGTCTCATGCTCTGTCATGCTTATAAGCTCGGATATGTTACTCGAGTGCCTCAAGCAGTCGTTGCACAAACACCAGTACATCACCATCTATGACGGGAATGTATTTGGCGCGCGAGAAGTCGGTAATCCGTGCATTTGTCACTGCCAGGGTGATGAGCGTTTTGAGGGCGAACCTGCAATAAAAACGTAGAATGAGACCACGGCGTACTTTCTTAAATCTGGCTTACTATCTAGAAATATGGTATAAGCAAAATAAAAGTGGGAATATTTATTTGAGGTTGTCCTTATGGACCACCCTCCCCTTAATGAGAACAGACGTTCCCAGGTCTGCCTGCACTGTTTGTTCTGTGCATAATGGGGTAAGTTTGTTTCCAAGCCTTTTATTGTTCTTGACAAAAACCTCATCTCCTACCTCAAAAACACGGTTTTGCCTAGATGGGTTCCATCTTTCGATGTTGTTTTTCTGGGCCTTTATCAGCTTGTCTTTAATGCCTAGGCAGCGATCACCGGAACCCGAGTGGAGGATCTCGACCGGTTTCTCCTGAGTGACAGAATGTAGGGTCTTATTATATTCTATCGTTGCCCTCAAGATTAATTCTGTCGTATCGCTGATTTTCTTGTCTTTGTCAACGGTTGAGAAGATATCAATGTGCAAAATTTTGCCGGTATAGGTAGGAATAGGTGTTTCCCCGAGCTCTTGTTCTTTAGGGTGCCTGTCATATTTGGCCTTGGTGCATATTTTGCAATTTGCAACCACTTCCTTTGCTAGGCTGCTCATTTTGGGGAAATAGTAATCGCGGAGAATTTGTCGTGACAATTTCCAGTTGCTCATTTCGATTGGTAACATCTATTACAATATTTGTACAGTATCGGAACTGCGTAGCCGGGAAATTGCCAGGGTGGGTAGGTCGCAGTGTATCGCATTCACGACATCGGGGTTCACGACCTCCTTTAGCATTTCCAAAATGGTGCTTTTGTCGGCGAAGTTTTACTACGAAACAACACCAAGCTTCGCTTTAGTCGGAAACGTGCTTCTTCTACAACAATTTGATTTCTGAAGCAGTTTACTGGTTGGTCTGTCGCTTCGACCGTGAAAGTCAGTGACACTTCGCTGTGAACAGTCGCAGCGTCTGACGGAGGCTCACTTTGTAAGGCATTAACGTTCTGCCTGGAAAGAGCGTCCGCCACATGGTTGTCTTTTCCCGGTTTGCAGTGGATTTTTGCGTTATGATCATCAATATACGCTTTCCATCTTTTTATTTTCGGATTTGGATTCCGATCGGATACCGCGAATGTCAACGGTTGATGGTCCGTATAAATGTTAATATCGCGAGTGCCATACAGGTAGTGTTGTAACTTGCCTAAGGCCCACTCTATGGCCAACAATTCTCTTTCGTTCGTGGCGTAGTGTGACTCACTTTCTTTAAGGGTCCTAGATAGGACTTGCGATAGGACTGCACCGATACCGTTCGCGGAAGCATCCGTCGTTAGATCGAATGGCTTCCTGAAATCATGGTATCTGAGGATTACATCCTCAGAAGCCAAGACATTTCTCAGCCTCTCGAATGCATCTCTCTGCAAATCACCGAACTCGATAGGAGTCTTCCTGGACATGTGCTTGCTGATGGAGCCATTTTCTCCTTTCATCAAGCTTGTCAACGGCCTCGCGATCGCCGCAAAGTCTTTAACGAAGCAACGGTAATAACTTGCTAGACCCAAGAATGACCTTAGCTCATACAAATTTTTAGGCTCTGGGTATTCCTTTATGGCCTTTACCTTTTCTGGGTCGGTTCTTGCACCTCCATTGGTGACAATAAATCCAAGATACTCAACGCTTTGCTTAAAAAAGTGTGTCTTCTCGTTGGATACCTTCATGTTGGCATCACATAGGGTTTTTAAAACCCAATCTATGTGCTTAACATGGTCGTTTTCATTTTCAGACAAAATAATGACATCATCTACGTAAACATAGCATGATTTGCCAATCTGTTCCCGTAAGACGTCGTCGATCGCTCTTTGGAAGATGCTTCCCCCATTCTTCAACCCGAACGGTAATCGACAAAATTCATACTTTCCGCCGTTCACCGAAAAGGAAGTCTTTTCACGGTCATGTTCGGCCAAGTATATCTGGTGGTAGCCGGACTTCAAATCTAAAGTTGTGAAGTACTTGGCTTTTCCTAAGTTTGCCAGTATCATGGGGATGTTTGGCATTGGGTACTTATCAGCGATGGTTTTTTCGTTAAGTTTCCTAAAGTCTATAACCAAACGCTTATTTTTGTTCCCCCATGTTGGATTATTGTACGGTGACCTTGAGGTTCTAATAATGCCTTTCTGCAGTAAGTCTGCGATCTCTCGCTTAACAAACTCAGATACAACCATGGGGTGCGGGTATAATTTGGAATATACCGGCTTATCATCGCTTGTGCGAATTGTGGCAAAAAAAGAAGTATTAAACGGCAGTGCCTCGTTAGAAGCTGAAAATGTCTTAGATCTGTTTGCGATCATGGTTCTGAATTCAGTTTTCACAGATCACGTTAGTGAAGTTTACATCGTCGCAAGTATGATTCTGTAGCTCTTCAACAACAGAACCATAGTTGATTGTGCCTTTCTTTGTGTCTAGCTTTGCTCCAACTTGAGCTAGAAAATCAAAACCAATAATGCCATCAAAAATTGTTAAGGTGTCCAGAAGGAAAAAATCCGCTGTTTTCCCGAAAACGATCATTAAACATTTCTGTTTAACTCTGTTAGAACCGTGGATGGAACTAACCGTGAAAGGGGATTTGACCGGCACCACATTTTTGAGCTCCTTTACGGGCTTGATGTAGTTTTTCGCCGCCCCTGTGTCTATTAAAATTTTTAATTTCCTCCCATGTAACTGGCGTTCAATGAACGGCAGTCGGGAGCGTTCCCTAAAAAATTTACTTGGTCACAACCGTCGGAATCGTCATCTACTTCTGCGACAGCCGCTGCTGCCGCTCTATCATATTCACTGCCACTTTCGTCGTCGACGTGTTGCATGGTATTCTGCACTCTTTGACGTCTTTGGTCCGTCGCTCATGTAGATCCATGTCTTTTCTGGCCTCGAACATTCTCTCCCCTAGCATTTGCAGACTGACCGCTTCCGAAGGCGGTGGCTTGCCTGTGCTGTGTCATAGTGGAGCCTAACTCCATGGGTTCTGGTGACTGGTGACCGCATTACTTTGTGGGAACTTATTTTGCTTTTTATAATAATGGGGGTTTCTTCCTTGCCCATCCTCTGTCCTGCTATTTCTTCCTTGACCTTCGTGCGAACGGTTCTGGTTTTTTCGCTGCCTATAAGTATATGTCTTTTCTTCCACAGCCCTTGCATACGTGGCCGCGAAGGCGGTGCGCTCCATGCTTCGGCTGAGGGTAAATCTTTGGGCTGAGCTGGCAACACTACGGCCCTCAAGGGTTTCCTGAGCCCCGAAACGAACGCGTGGAGGGCATCATTTCTCACCTCATTATTGAACAATGCAGCGCTATCTGGTTCATGTGTCATAACGATTTTGTTCGTCACCAGTGTTAGTCGCTTTTCTACCTCGTCGTAATATTGCATTAAGGTAAGCTCACCTTGCCTAACCGTTTCAAGACCCTGCCTAGGGATACGGAGCGGCGTTTTTTCAGCGTATGTGCAATCCAGTCGAGCAATAATAGCATCGAAATTTAGTACCGTGTTATGGGACACCAGTAGCGCTCTCGCTACCCCCCTGATTTTGTTTCTTTTGATTGTGACAGCCTGGTAAGTTTCTCGCTCTCATTGTACGACCTGAAAATTTCATAGGCGTCCACGGCTGATTGCCGCCACGCCACATAATCGTCTTGGTCCCCATCAAACTCGGGGATGGACTTTACTATGTCGAGTTTTAAGTCACATTTAACGTCTGGCTTAAAGCCAATTCTCTTATACGCTTCTACCTGTGGCGTTTCCACGCGTATGTTCTGCATTTGTTCTCTATCCTGATCTAGTTGGGTCTGAAATGACTCCATCAGCCTAGTCTCCTGCTGAGCTAGGACCTGGTTAACGGCTCCTTGTATGATCGCCTGCAACTGCGCAGCGTCCATGTCTGTATTATTGTTAGTTGTCGAGCGAAACCCTTGCTGTTCAAAATCCCACCCGTCGTCACTATCGTATTCTACCTTCACTTCTCTGTATTCGCCTGCCCAACTCATTTACCGATGGTTGGCGCTTCGCACATGTATTTTCTCTGGGCACAGTTTCGGTTTCCTAGAGGCGGCGCTATCTACGTTCGCGAAGAATAGAAATAATAATTTTATTTATTATGTAGAACTACTTTCAATAAAGTAAGGTAAAGTAAAGTAAAATATTTCACTGCACCTTGGGGTATGCAACGGGTAATTTATTATGTAGAATTACTTTGTAGTGTACGTAGTTCGACAGATTTTTAACTAGTTGGTCTTTTAATAGTGGGTGGTAATTCCTAATAAAGAGGACCTTGTACTTCCTTCGCTAGGGATGCGCACTCTTGCTATGCTCGGGTCTAGCTCGCCGTAGGTCGGGGTTCTTTTAGCTTAGGATAGTACGAAACGCTACTACATTTTAATAAGTGCGTCTTATTCATAAACAATATTCAAAACTGAACTATCGATTAACAAAAGAAATGGCTTTATATTGATACTAATGATACACGCCGACACGTGTGAAGATAAGCTACAGATTCTGACAAGTATTGGGAATTTTGGATGTTAATGATTCCCTAAGTCTTTACCCTCCCTACCATGACAATGCTACTTAAAAATATTTACATTGTCCCTTGGCCAAATTCAAAATAACTCTACCACATATTTAAGAAAGTGTTCAACATAAGTACTCGACATACCATTAAATCTATTCATTCACAATTCATTCTTTTTCAATATATCTTCAATTATAATTCCATTTATATAAATTCAGTTTAGTAAACGGTTCCATTAAATCTCTTTTACAAACTAACAAATTTTAATCTACGCATAATTATCCTAGTCATTCTCTAACTGTTCATTTTCGTTTATATTCAGTGAGTAAAATAAAGTATATAAAAGTAAAGTATAAAGCAGATATATATATAAGTAATTGAATATAAAATTAGCAAATATAGTTATATAATCCTTAGACAAATGCAGATCCTATTTTATTTAGACGTTCGAGTGGCATTTTGTAGAATTTTAATATAGGTAATTCATAATAATGTTTTTTATCATTGTTGATTTGTAGTACTCACGACCTTAAATATCCACTCCATGATGTGCGTAAAGTTGGGCCCAAGTTCACGTTGACATTGTCGAGCTGTAGGTCAAACTTTAAAGGTTCTAATTTAAATTCCTATTCAAATGCCAAAAGTTCCGTCAATCTGCGAGTATTTAATTCATTATTAATCGCAATAGAAAAGAAAATCAAGAATCAAAACAAAACACGAAATATAACTGCAGCACTGCAGCGATAAGACCTTAGGAAACCGCTGGCTGCTACACTGCGCTGCGATAAGACGGAATCACAGAGTTAGACCTCCGTTGGTCATAGGAGATGATCTTCACTGCGTAACGTTGATGATGTCCAAATATAATTAAATCTGATCCGGTCGTCTAAACTTTTGCACAGCTGAGTAATCTGGATGAGCTCTAGCCTTCCAATATATTTGGCCAGTTATCATTCGGCTGGTGGCCGGTTACGTAACTTGTTGGCTGAAGGTTATGTCGCCTCATGGCCTCTTCTTGGAGCGAACTGGGTTTAAACCATGAGCTGATGCGGGGGTCGACGAGACGGGGGGTAGTCGGCTGTAGAGCAACCAAATGCTCTTATATAGGCCTGGCCTTCCTTACGCCTTGGGGTCGAATCTCTTTGCCACTTTCACGAATTTATTGAAATGTCCCACTCTTGTTTTTATGAGATTGGATATATATAACTAAATTATATTTCCACGTGTATGTGAAGTTTAAATGGGCAGCGTCAAAATTGTGAGCGTTCGTCACGAGGTTTAATCCGATAATGAATTAAGCTCTGGAAAGCTGAATGCCGGTGGTCGCTGCTATAGTTTTTCTATCCCTAACTGTACAATCGTACGATCACATTCTGTCCTGATTGGTCTAAGACAATTCTCTCACTTTTTGGGTTACACAAAAGCTGCTATAATTTAGGGCGAGGGTGACTTGAAGAGTTATTGCAGTGTAAAGTTAAGTTGGTCACTACAACTTTCAGTAAAGTAAAGCAAGGTAAAGTAAAATGTCTCACTGTAACTTTGGGTATGCAACGGGTGATATTCCAATAAAAGTATGCAACGGAGTTGTTCTCTCTTATTTATTTAAAATTCAATTATTAAAGGCTGCCGACTTGAATATTCACTAGTCAAACTTACATGGTTTGAGATGCTCTGGGTTCCTAATAATAGTTGGGCGCCAATTATGTTAATCCTATTATCCAGTGCTCCTCCTTTACGGATGGTCCCGGTAGCTAGGTTCACTAAGATGATCCCCTGGTCCCGTGTTCGGATCCAGGCTTGTCCCCTGGTCCTGGTGTTACCCAGGCGGAATGTCTTCTTACGTAGACTTACGGTGGAGGGCGTGACTTTGCCCCCTTTGCTGGACACTGGCCTTCGTGCTCAGCGTGGATAAATTAAATCAAATAAAATATTTTTTATGGCATGTCGCCGGAGTAGCTGTCTTTATTTCTAAATTGGGGCGCATCAGGATTGTTAATCCGAAGCTACTTAGTTGCTAGGGTGTTTATAAATGTAAATTAAATTAATTAAATGTAAATGTAAATATTTGGTAGCTCTATCAGTTGTTAACTTATAATCATAAAACCAAACACAATACAACTGGTAGAATACCAGCTGATATTTTCATTTATGCAGGAACACCTGCATATGACACCCAAAAGGAGAAACAATCGCTATGAAGTAGATACCAGATATAAACAAGCACCATTGGTAAGTAAAACATCTAACACATTTAAGAAAACAGGACGTATAGAACAAATAGATGAGAAATATTACGAAGAAACAAATAGAGGAAGAAAAGTTAAACATTATAAATCTAAATTTAAAAAACAAAAGAAAATTAATAACAGTAAATAAAATTCCAGCTCAACTCCCGAAAATCAAGAGGAGTCCGATTAAACAGTTATTCATAACATTTAAAATATGTTTCGTCCGTGCCGTCCGTGGTCAAAGCCTAGAGGTGAACCCAATACAAGCTAAAAATGGATATCTTATATTTAAAACAGGATCAATTAATATACCTATAAACTATGAAACTATAAACAATAAACAGCCAGGTTTAAATTACTGCCGGCCATTGTGGCACAGACGCAGACCACGGAGCCGCCCATTATGGGTCAGACGCTCCGTGGATTTCAGTGAGATGGTGAGAAATGGGGAAGGGTTCTTCACCGGTGGGAGTTATACCGCTCCAACTCGGTCGCCAGTGCCCCTGCTTTAGGTGTACCGCGTGCGCGGTGGGGTTGGCTATTGGTCTGCTCCTTGACCTTTAACACCTTTAACACTAACTACTAGCCCGAGTCTTTTGGGTCAATTTTCACTGTGATTCCATGAGTTGTCGTCAAGGATTCTCATCAGCAGCCCAGGAAAGTATGCTACAACCAGCGCCAAGATCGTTTGTCGAATTGCATAGCAAGTAGTTACTGACAGTTAGCGATAAAAAGTCCCCGAAAACCACAGCGCCACCTGTGGTTGGGAACGCTTGCGGCTGTCGTTTTCCAACACTGGGTAAACAGCTGGCTTAGATCAGCTGACGTGACATTGCATCTCGCGTTGCACAAAAAAAGAAAGGGGACGAAAGAGAAAACTGAAGAGAAAGCTCCGAATAATTCTCTCACCCTGACCTATCCCATGGCCCTGGAGATCGCAGCCGTCGGACGGTCCATGGAACTCCGGAGATCATGTCTTCAAGTGCACTGAACAGCGTCGCTGATATAGGCCGCAGCCGTCGGACGGTCCATGGAACTCCGGAGATCATGTCCTCACCGGGTAAGTGCACTGAACAGCGTCGCTGATATAGGCCGCAGCCCCTGGCACGTCCCCGCTCCTGACGGTGATGGCTCCTCGACACCTTCATGCTGGCTCTGCATGCCGTCTCAACTGCTCGAGTGAGACACTCTACGCTGTCCACTGCGTTCCCGCCGTTGACAGGATTTCCAAGTTCCCTCAGGAACGTGTCCCGCTGGAGCGTCTTTGGGTTGAAGTGCCTTTGCGTTGGTGGGGCTGCGGTGCGTCTTCTGCTGGTAAGGTCACAGATTATCGCTTTGTGGTCACTAGCCGTGTATACATCGCTGAGGGACCATTGTGCGCGCTGGAAAAGCGAGCTACTGTAAAAAGTCAGGTCCACTACCGACCCGGCTCCAGCTCTGCTGAAGGTATGCTCCGATCCCGTATTTAAGAGAGCTACTTCCAGCGACGCGAAAGATTTCCTGGAGGGTTCGTCCTCTTGCGTTCGTGTGGACTGAGCCCCATTCTTCTGCCAAGGCGTTAAAGTCCCCCGCGATGACCACGTTCCGCTCTCCTCTTGCGTCGTTAGCCAGATCCTCTAGGATTGCTGAAAACTCCTGAAAAATATTATTACCCAGACTACCAAAAGTTAATACAGAACATTATTAATGAATGCGAACATAACATATCCAAAACAGAACATAGAGATACTAAAGTAAACTATGAGTTAGCACCAGAAACTTTTAATCACAGAAAAAAATTTGTTATTGATTTTTATTTAATCAATAATAAAACATTCCTGTCATGCATTGACATTTATTCCAAATATGCCGCCTTGATTGAGGTCAGCAGTAGAGACTGGCTGGAAGCGAAAAGAGCTCTCCTTAAAATGAAATAAAGGCCGAAAAAGGTTCCGTAAAGGAGTCAATGAAAA
This sequence comes from Drosophila erecta, assembly GCF_003286155.1. Classification (NCBI taxonomy): domain Eukaryota; kingdom Metazoa; phylum Arthropoda; class Insecta; order Diptera; family Drosophilidae; genus Drosophila; species Drosophila erecta. The sequence goes on along the minus strand of NW_020825258.1, from coordinate 68,573 downwards.
GTTAAGAATCATTAATAGTGAGTCCAACCCAGAAAATAACACAATTTGAAAATATTCTCTATGTATATAATCATAAAACCAAACACAATACAACTGGTAGAATACCAGCTGATATTTTCATTTATGCAGGAACACCTGCAGAAGAAACAATCAAAAATAGAAAGGTTGAATAAAGCTAGACATAGCTATGAAGTAGATACCAGATATAAACAAGCACCATTAGTAAAAAGTAAAACAACTAACCCATTTAAGAAAACAGGACGTATAGAACAAATAGATGAGAAACATTAAGAAGAAACAAATAGAGGAAGAAAAGTTGAACATTTTAAATCTAAATTTAAGAAACAAAAGAAATTTAATAACAGTAAATACAATTCCAGCTCACCTCCCGAAAATCAAGAGCAGTCCGATTAAACAGTTATTCATAATAACATTTATAATATATTTCGTCCGTGCCGTCCGTGGTCAAAGCCTAGAGGTAAACCCAATACAAGCTAAAATGGATATCTTATATTTAAAACAGGATCAATTAATATATCTATAAACAATGTATATCACTATTTGTCCGTAAACTTAACAAAAACCGCACAAACTTTTGCAAATTTAATTAAACAAGTTGATGAATATGGAACTATAGCCCAAATCCAATATTTAACTGAAAAATTATACAGAGATTATTATGAATGGAATAAGAATAATAAAACGCAATAAACGTGGTTCAATTAATACCGCATATAAATACCTTTTCGGTACTTTAGATCAAAACGATAAGGAAAAATTAGAACAAAAAAAAAAAACGATCTTTCTCAACATAGTATTCAAATTAATGAATTGAATGAAGTTAAGCGCAATAAGTGAAGGTGACAGAAGATTATAACTTTTAATATTTAATTTACAACACTTTACTGATATTTTTTACCTTAACTGGACAAAGATAATAAAATACTTATTACAAATGTAAGTGATAAATATTATATGCAAGATAATCAAGTTTACAAACAAAACTCAAGAAATCCAATAATAAACAAATGTATTACAGGAATATTAAATCAAATACCAACAGAATGTAGATATTCAAAAACACATAACAATATTGGAATAATTTATGTAGAACCAAACATAATTTTAACTTGGAAATTATCAAAAATTGTATTAAATCAAAACTGTATAACTAATAGAGAACTTAATATATAATATAAAAAGCTTTTAATTGTTCTGTTCAAATAGAAAACATATTAATCACAAGCACAACACTAGACTACACACAAACGGTCTATATCAATAACAATGTAACAAAGTTAGAACCATTATCATATCTAAATGCTAAAGAAATAATTAAAGAACACACTAATACATACAACACTATACTTGCTATTATAACACTTGCACTTATACTATATTTTATTTATAAATATAAAGACATTCCCAAAAAATTAATTGTTTAATATAAAAAAGAGAATTCACAACAAATAGAACAACAACATAGTATAACAAAAGAAAATATAAATACAGTACTTGATACTAATCCTGTATTGTATCCTAGAATATCCGCTTGACAGGCTAAATTTTAAGGGTGGGGTAGTGACATATGTAATGCTCAACCACATAATATATATCTTCAACATATACCAGCCACTTTATATATTCTCTTACTTAGCAACAATAGAACATAGAACCAAGAATGCCTTAGCACATAAGAACCCAAACTTGACAATAACAAATTCGGCCGATGTAAACAATTTAGCATAAACATCCGCAGTCTCATTCGTTATTCCCACTAGAAGGGTGAAAACTGCTTACACAGCTTAAAGGGTCAAAACTTTCCACGTAGCTCAAACTCGGCTGATCTGTATCCATGCGCAATCCACTCAAGAGAGCGCCTAATTAACGTAAACATAAATGAGAGCCTATGTACGCTCAATATGAAGAAGTAAATAAGCTCAGCCAAGGGTTTGCTAAGCGTTCGCTTTGCAAATTAGACTTAGATTTTATTCATACTTCAATTGTGTAAGACGTGAATTTGTCTCCGACGTTCGCTTAAGTTTTTGATCAATAAAGATATTTTTTTTATAAACCAATAAACCGCGAAGTTGTAATTATATATATATAAGATTGTCAAATATCTCTCTTCCGCCTTTTTGTCTTTTGAATTTCGAGACTATGTACAAAGCGCTACAGAGCTCATATCTGGCAATACTATACATAATTTGAAAGGTCTTGACATACAAAACGACGCTATGCATAATTAGTTTGGATATTGCGTTCAACAGTTATAGACGTGTAAGCATGGAGTTCACTAACGCCGAAATTCGCGCTATTTTAAAGTTTTCCTTCGTTAAAGGCAAATCCGCTAGAGAAACGTTCCGTGAGATTAATGGTGTTTTGGGGGATGGTACTCTATCACTTCGAACCGCGGAGGAATGGTTTCGACTATTCAGAGCCGGTGAAAACGACACCATGGATAAGCCAGCCGGCGGAAGACCTGTGACGACAAATACCGATCAAATCATGGAATACATCGAGTTAGACCGGCATGTGGCGTAGTGTTCCACCAGGACAACGCCAGACCACACACTTCATTGATGACTCGTCAGAAGCTACGGGACCTCGGATGGGAGGTTTTATCGCATCCACCATATAGCCCGGACATAGCGCCAAGTGATTACCACCTGTTCCTGTCCATGGCGAATGCCCTTGGTGGTGTAAAGTTGAACTCAAAAGAGGCTTGTGAAAAGTGGCTGTCCAAGCACAAATCCTGGTAATTTTCCATGAGCAACTCCCTTAAAGAGCGCAACCCATTTGAGCAAAGAAGAGAGCCACTCAAGCTCATATAAACAAAGTCGACCAAGGGTTTGCTAAGCGTTCAACTCGCACTCCAGATTCAGATCTAATTCGTTTACTCTATGATTAAGACGTAATTTGTCTTCGATTCCGCAATTGTAAATTTATTTGAATAAAGAATTTTTTTTTTTTCTAAATAAATAACCGTGGATTCGTAATTGACGCAGTCGGTGATCCTAAACATATAGTGACCAACAAAGTCTTCAACTTCAAAAAAACTTCAACTTTGTGGGTAATAAGTGCTTATAATTAAAATCGCTTCAACTTGGAAGCCCACCATAAAGGTGGGACCACTACTAGAAGTGAAAAAATACAAAAGTGCTGCAAAGACAAGACCACGTCAGGAACAGCTTCCTGTCGGTTGAAAATATGTCTATGTGCACCATTTCGCCCGTATAACTGGGTATGGGTGTTTCCCCGACCTTATACTATATTTTATTTATAAATATAAAGGCATTCCAAAAAAATTAATTGTTAAGTATAAAAAAGAGAATTCAGAACAAATAAAACAACAAAATAGTATAACAACAGAAAATATAAATACAGTACCTGATACTAATCCTGTATTGTATCCTAGAATATCCGCCTGAGGACAGGCTAAATTTTAAGGGTGGGGTAGTGACATATGTAATGCTCAACCACACAACATATATCTACAACATATACCAGCCACTTTATATATTATATTCTCTTACTTAGCAACAATAGAACATAGAACCAAGAATGCCTTAGCACATAAGAACCCCAACTTCTCGGTGACAATAACAAATTCGGCCGATGTAAACAATTTAACATAAACATCCGCAGTCTTATTCGTTATTCCCACTAGAAGGGTGAAAACTGCTTACGCAGCTTAAAGGGTCAAAACTTTCCACGTAGCTCAAACTCGGCTGATCTGTATCCATGCGCAATTCACTCAAGAGAGCGCCTAATTAACGTTAACATAAATGAGAGCCTATGTACGCTCAATATGAAGAAGTAAATAAGCTCAGCCAAGGGTTTGCTAAGCGTTCGCTTTGCAAATTAGACTTAGATTTTATTCATACTTCAATTGTGTAAGACGTGAATTTGTCTCCGACGTTCGCTTAAGTTTTTGATCAATAAAGATATTTTTTTTATAAACCAATAAACCGCGAAGTTGTAATTATATATATATAAGATTGTCAAATATCTCTCTTCCGCCTTTTTGTCTTTTGAATTTCGAGACTATGTACAAAGCGCTACAGAGCTCATATCTGGCAATACTATACATAATTTGAAAGGTCTTGACATACAAAACGACGCTATGCATAATTAGTTTGGATATTGCGTTCAACAGTTATAGACGTGTAAGCATGGAGTTCACTAACGCCGAAATTCGCGCTATTTTAAAGTTTTCCTTCGTTAAAGGCAAATCCGCTAGAGAAACGTTCCGTGAGATTAATGGTGTTTTGGGGGATGGTACTCTATCACTTCGAACCGCGGAGGAATGGTTTCGACTATTCAGAGCCGGTGAAAACGACACCATGGATAAGCCAGCCGGCGGAAGACCTGTGACGACAAATACCGATCAAATCATGGAATACATCGAGTTAGACCGGCATGTGGCGTAGTGTTCCACCAGGACAACGCCAGACCACACACTTCATTGATGACTCGTCAGAAGCTACGGGACCTCGGATGGGAGGTTTTATCGCATCCACCATATAGCCCGGACATAGCGCCAAGTGATTACCACCTGTTCCTGTCCATGGCGAATGCCCTTGGTGGTGTAAAGTTGAACTCAAAAGAGGCTTGTGAAAAGTGGCTGTCCAAGCACAAATCCTGGTAATTTTCCATGAGCAACTCCCTTAAAGAGCGCAACCCATTTGAGCAAAGAAGAGAGCCACTCAAGCTCATATAAACAAAGTCGACCAAGGGTTTGCTAAGCGTTCAACTCGCACTCCAGATTCAGATCTAATTCGTTTACTCTATGATTAAAACGTAATTTGTCTTCGATTCCGCAATTGTAAATTTATTTGAATAAAGAATTTTTTTTTTTTTCTAAATAAATAACCGTGGATTCGTAATTGACGCAGTCGGTGATCCTAAACATATAGTGACCAACAAAGTCTTCAACTTCAAAAAAACTTCAACTTTGTGGGTAATAAGTGCTTATAATTAAAATCGCTTCAACTTGGAAGCCCACCATAAAGGTGGGACCACTACTAGAAGTGAAAAAATACAAAAGTGCTGCAAAGACAAGACCACGTCAGGAACAGCTTCCTGTCGGTTGAAAATATGTCTATGTGCACCATTTCGCCCGTATAACTGGGTATGGGTGTTTCCCCGACCTCTTGTTTCTTCGGTTGTCTGTCGTATCAGCAGTGACGATTTCAAGCTTTTCGTTTTTGTCGGTTATATCTAATACGACATTCTTACAGTGACGGAATTGAGTGACTGGGAAGTGCGTCTGACTGGGGTTCATTTCGCAAGGCATTAAGATTTTGCCTGGAGAGGGCATCTGCCACGAAATTTGCCTTGCCAGGCTTGTAGAAAACCTTGGCGTTGTGTTGGTCTATATAGGATTTCCACCTTTTAATCTTAGCGTTCGTGTTCCTGTCGGCAACAGCGAACGTGAGAGGCTGGTGGTCGGTGAATATATTGATTTCCCTGGAGCCGTACAGAAAGTTCTGTAGTTTCCCTTAGGGCCCATTCAATGGCTAGCAATTCCCTCTCATTGGTGTCATAATTTTGTTCAGCCTGTTTCAGCGTACCGGAAATCATGGTGATCGGCCTACCCTCTTGTGATAGGACTGCACCGATACCACTTGCTGACGCATCTGTGGTGAGGTCAAAGGGCTTTTGGATGTCGGGATATTTAAGTATGACATCCTCTGATGCCGCCTTGATTGAGGTCAGCAGTAGAGACTGGCTGGAAGCGAAAAGAGCTCTCCTTAAAATGAAATAAAGGCCGAAAAAGGTTCCGTAAAGGAGTCAATGAAAAGTTAAGAATCATTAATAGTGAGTCCAACCAAGAAAATAACACAATTTGAAAATATTCTCTATGTATATAATCATAAAACCAAACACAATACAACTGGTAGAATACCAGCTGATATTTTCATTTATGCAGGAACACCTGCAGAAGAAACAATCAAAAATAGAAAGGTTGAATAAAGCTAGACATAGCTATGAAGTAGATACCAGATATAAACAAGCACCATTAGTAAAAAGTAAAACAACTAACCCATTTAAGAAAACAGGACGTATAGAACAAATAGATGAGAAACATTAAGAAGAAACAAATAGAGGAAGAAAAGTTGAACATTTTAAATCTAAATTTAAAAAACAAAAGAAATTTAATAACAGTAAATACAATTCCAGCTCAACTCCCGAAAATCAAGAGCAGTCCGATTAAACAGTTATTCATAATAACATTTATAATATATTTCGTCCGTGCCGTCCGTGGTCAAAGCCTAGAGGTAAACCCAATACAAGCTAAAATGGATATCTTATATTTAAAACAGGATCAATTAATATATCTATAAACAATGTATATCACTATTTGTCCGTAAACTTAACAAAAACCGCACAAACTTTTGCAAATTTAATTAAACAAGTTGATGAATATGGAACTATAGCCCAAATCCAATATTTAACTGAAAAATTATACAGAGATTATTATGAATGGAATAAGAATAATAAAACGCAATAAACGTGGTTCAATTAATACCGCATATAAATACCTTTTCGGTACTTTAGATCAAAACGATAAGGAAAAATTAGAACAAAAAAAAAAAACGATCTTTCTCAACATAGTATTCAAATTAATGAATTGAATGAAGTTAAGCGCAATAAGTGAAGGTGACAGAAGATTATAACTTTTAATATTTAATTTACAACACTTTACTGATATTTTTTACCTTAACTGGACAAAGATAATAAAATACTTATTACAAATGTAAGTGATAAATATTATATGCAAGATAATCAAGTTTACAAACAAAACTCAAGAAATCCAATAATAAACAAATGTATTACAGGAATATTAAATCAAATACCAACAGAATGTAGATATTCAAAAACACATAACAATATTGGAATAACTTATGTAGAACCAAACATAATTTTAACTTGGAAATTATCAAAAGTTGTATTAAATCAAAACTGTATAACTAATAGAGAAATTATAATAGAAGGAGACAATATAATAAAAGCTTTTAATTGTTCTGTTCAAATAGAAAACATATTAATCACAAGCACAACACTAGACTACACACAAACGGTCTATATCAATAACAATGTAACAAAGTTAGAACCATTATCATATCTACACGCTAAAGAAATAATTAAGGAACACACTAATACATACAACACATTACAAATTGTTACATTAACTATACTTGCTATTATAATACTTGCACTTATACTATATTTTATTTATAAATATAAAGGCATTCCAAAAAAATTAATTGTTAAGTATAAAAAAGAGAATTCAGAACAAATAAAACAACAAAATAGTATAACAACAGAAAATATAAATACAGTACCTGATACTAATCCTGTATTGTATCCTAGAATATCCGCCTGAGGACAGGCTAAATTTTAAGGGTGGGGTAGTGACATATGTAATGCTCAACCACACAACATATATCTACAACATATACCAGCCACTTTATATATTATATTCTCTTACTTAGCAACAATAGAACATAGAACCAAGAATGCCTTAGCACATAAGAACCCCAACTTCTCGGTGACAATAACAAATTCGGCCGATGTAAACAATTTAACATAAACATCCGCAGTCTTATTCGTTATTCCCACTAGAAGGGTGAAAACTGCTTACGCAGCTTAAAGGGTCAAAACTTTCCACGTAGCTCAAACTCGGCTGATCTGTATCCATGCGCAATTCACTCAAGAGAGCGCCTAATTAACGTTAACATAAATGAGAGCCTATGTACGCTCAATATGAAGAAGTAAATAAGCTCAGCCAAGGGTTTGCTAAGCGTTCGCTTTGCAAATTAGACTTAGATTTTATTCATACTTCAATTGTGTAAGACGTGAATTTGTCTCCGACGTTCGCTTAAGTTTTTGATCAATAAAGATATTTTTTTTATAAACCAATAAACCGCGAAGTTGTAATTATATATATATAAGATTGTCAAATATCTCTCTTCCGCCTTTTTGTCTTTTGAATTTCGAGACTATGTACAAAGCGCTACAGAGCTCATATCTGGCAATACTATACATAATTTGAAAGGTCTTGACATACAAAACGACGCTATGCATAATTAGTTTGGATATTGCGTTCAACAGTTATAGACGTGTAAGCATGGAGTTCACTAACGCCGAAATTCGCGCTATTTTAAAGTTTTCCTTCGTTAAAGGCAAATCCGCTAGAGAAACGTTCCGTGAGATTAATGGTGTTTTGGGGGATGGTACTCTATCACTTCGAACCGCGGAGGAATGGTTTCGACTATTCAGAGCCGGTGAAAACGACACCATGGATAAGCCAGCCGGCGGAAGACCTGTGACGACAAATACCGATCAAATCATGGAATACATCGAGTTAGACCGGCATGTGGCGTAGTGTTCCACCAGGACAACGCCAGACCACACACTTCATTGATGACTCGTCAGAAGCTACGGGACCTCGGATGGGAGGTTTTATCGCATCCACCATATAGCCCGGACATAGCGCCAAGTGATTACCACCTGTTCCTGTCCATGGCGAATGCCCTTGGTGGTGTAAAGTTGAACTCAAAAGAGGCTTGTGAAAAGTGGCTGTCCAAGCACAAATCCTGGTAATTTTCCATGAGCAACTCCCTTAAAGAGCGCAACCCATTTGAGCAAAGAAGAGAGCCACTCAAGCTCATATAAACAAAGTCGACCAAGGGTTTGCTAAGCGTTCAACTCGCACTCCAGATTCAGATCTAATTCGTTTACTCTATGATTAAGACGTAATTTGTCTTCGATTCCGCAATTGTAAATTTATTTGAATAAAGAATTTTTTTTTTTTTCTAAATAAATAACCGTGGATTCGTAATTGACGCAGTCGGTGATCCTAAACATATAGTGACCAACAAAGTCTTCAACTTCAAAAAAACTTCAACTTTGTGGGTAATAAGTGCTTATAATTAAAATCGCTTCAACTTGGAAGCCCACCATAAAGGTGGGACCACTACTAGAAGTGAAAAAATACAAAAGTGCTGCAAAGACAAGACCACGTCAGGAACAGCTTCCTGTCGGTTGAAAATATGTCTATGTGCACCATTTCGCCCGTATAACTGGGTATGGGTGTTTCCCCGACCTCTTGTTTCTTCGGTTGTCTGTCGTATCAGCAGTGACGATTTCAAGCTTTTCGTTTTTGTCGGTTATATCTAATACGACATTCTTACAGTGACGGAATTGAGTGACTGGGAAGTGCGTCTGACTGGGGTTCATTTCGCAAGGCATTAAGATTTTGCCTGGAGAGGGCATCTGCCACGAAATTTGCCTTGCCAGGCTTGTAGAAAACCTTGGCGTTGTGTTGGTCTATATAGGATTTCCACCTTTTAATCTTAGCGTTCGTGTTCCTGTCGGCAACAGCGAACGTGAGAGGCTGGTGGTCGGTGAATATATTGATTTCCCTGGAGCCGTACAGAAAGTTCTGTAGTTTCCCTTAGGGCCCATTCAATGGCTAGCAATTCCCTCTCATTGGTGTCATAATTTTGTTCAGCCTGTTTCAGCGTACCGGAAATCATGGTGATCGGCCTACCCTCTTGTGATAGGACTGCACCGATACCACTTGCTGACGCATCTGTGGTGAGGTCAAATGGCTTTTGGATGTCGGGATATTTAAGTATGACATCCTCTGATGCCAGAATATTACGAAGTCTTTGAAAGGCGCTGCGTTGAGTTTCATCAAACTCAACACAAATCTTCTTAGACATACTCACAGAACCATTTTCCCCTTTCAGGATGTTTGTTATCGGACGAGCTATGGCTGCAAAGTCTTTAATAAAGACTTTGTAGTAGCTGGCTAGACCAAGGAAAGATCTAACACTGTAGACGCTTTTGGGTTCAGGGTATTCCTAAATGGCCTTCACCTTTTCTTGATCGGACTTAGTCCCATCCTTGCTTACAATGAAGACGTAGGAGTTTGCGAACATGCTTCTCTCTATGCTTGCTTCTGATTCTCTAGCCAAAGCCAGTGCAGATGTCTTTTGGTTGGGCCGGGAAGACCACAGCTCTAAGGGACTTTTGAGCCCCGAAATAAAAGCACCGTATTGTGGGATACGAGCTGCGCCACGGATTTTGTTCCTTAATATGAAAACTCGTAGGCATATATGGCCGATTGTCTCCAGGCCACATAGTCGTCTTGAGTGCCGGAGAACTCTGGCACAGACTTTATTATGTCTAGAGGTATGTCGCACCTAACATTAACAGACGTCTTTTCATACGTTATGATTTCCGGTGCTTCCACCTGCAAGCTCTGCACCCGAGCAGCTAGGGAATTTAATTGGGTCTGAAACTGAGTTTGCTGTTGCAACAATGCCTGTCTGACAGCACTGTCGACAAGAGCTTGAAGTTGATTGGGGTCACTACTGACCTACGGCTATGGCCTACTTGTTCCTCTTGTACTTGTTACTTGTTAATATTTTGATAATAGGTATGCAATAGATTTTATTAAAAGGAAAATGTATTCTGAAAATGTATTCTGCCGAAAGTATGCAATGCTTTTGAGATTGATTTTCACAACGCACAACTATTACGTGGCCAGATACACAAATTTTATCTTTAATAAGATTTCTTGAGTCGTGTCGAATAAGTCAATTGCAAAACTTACATGATTTCTAACTTAACTACCGATTATGTGATTCCAGTTAGTCCAGAGCTGTTTCTTCTTCAGTAGAGGTTCTCCTGTTTACGAAGATTATCTCTAGCCTTGGGGCGTAGTGATTTAATTGTAAATAAGAACAATTGTAGTTAGCGGCTGTATGCCGGAGCAAGCTGTGGTTTCTTTCGACACAAGACGAAGACTGAAGGGAAGACAATTATGGAAACTAAGTTTACCCTCACAGCAATGCATCGCGCCACCACAAGTCGGCAAGCCGACTCAGCATTTCTTGCAGCATGTGACAGCCAAATCAAAAGGATCCAGGCTATCCAAAATATGGTCGCAAGACTTATCACCGGTTGCGAGTGGTTTGTGCGAAACACCACCCTGCACAGAGACCTCAAACTCGCGACGGTATTTGACGAGATAAACCAGCACTCGAGTCGATACCATGACAGGCTGGAGCGCCACAGAAATCGAATTGCCAGAAATCGACTCTAAACAGATCTCGCCAACCAAGGAGGCTCGACAGAAGGCAACTGAGGGATCTCATTTCCCGAAGTCATTTGACTAGGGCCAGCAGAAGCTGACCCTTATCATAAATTATTTTTTATCTGTGATTCTTTTGTTATTGTTAAAATTTTGTTAAACTGATAAAGCTAACTAGACTATAGTTAGCCGGCGCGCCCAAATGGGCTGAATCAATAGAGAAAAAGGACATAAAGGGGTTCCCAGACTTCCCCGTATGCATCCATAAAGCTTTAAGAAAAAAAATAAATATATATATATTGCGTACCCCCTTTAATAAAATATATTGCATATCTAATAAAAACGTATTATATTGCATACTTTTTCTTGCCATATTTAATAAGCCGATCGTTTGTGCTCTGCGAAAATACATATTTGTGTTGTGTCAACCAACCAATGAGTTGGGCGGGTACATATAGAAACATAAAGGTTGGGAGGGACAGTTGGGTGGAGGAACAAGCAAGCCCGATAGTAGATGAGCCGTTAGCTAGCTCCCCATAAACAGCACCATGGACCCAGCTCAGATCCAAGCACTTGTAGACAATGCCGGCAGACAGGCATTGGCACAACAACAGTCCCAGTTTCAAACACAGATAAACTCCCTAGCTGCTCAAGTAAAAAGTTTGCAGGTGGAAGCACCGCAAATCATCGCGTACGAAAAGGTTACTGTGAATCCTGAGGTTAGGTGTGACTTACCACTAGACATAATCAAGTCCGTGCCAGAGTTCTCTGGTACCCAAGATGAGTATGTGGCCTGGAGACAGTCGGCCATATACGCTTATGACCTATTCAAGCCTTATAACGGCAGCATGCCGCACTACCAAGCTGTAACTATCCTTTGAAACAAAATTCGAGGCGCAGCTGGAACCTTACTCGTGTCACACAATACTGTACTGAATTTCGATGCCATTTTGGCCAGGTTAGACTGACCTTACTCGGACAAGACGTCATTACGCCTCTTGAGGCAAGGATTGGAAATGGTTAGGCAGGGTGACCTACCATTAATGCAATAATACGACGAAGTTGAGGAAAAGCTATCGCTTGTCACCAACAAGATTGTAATGACGCATGAACAAGAAGGTGCTGACCTGCTTAACGCTGAAATCAGAGCCGACGCCCTAAATGCTTTTATTTCGGGGCTCAAAAGTCCCTTAGAGCTGTGGTCTTCCCGGCCCAACCAAAAGACATCTGCACTGGCTTTGGCTAGAGAAGCAGAAGCAAGCATTGAGAGGAGCATGTTCGCAACTTCCTACGCCAAGGCCGTAGAGGATCGTGCGCAAACGTCTGGATACGGCAAGGGCTGCTTCCAGGGTAGACAGGGAAAACGACCACAAAGAGGAACAGGGCCAGGACAGAAACCCACACTTTGTCAGGCGACAAAAGGGTAATGCTAATGGTTAGACCAATAACGACAACCAGGCGCAGGCACCTCAACCTATGGAGGTCGATTCGTCCTCCAAGTTCAGGCAGCGCACTGAATATAACTAGAACAACCCCAATGAGTCCAACGCCTCTAAGAGGAGAAATTCTTCGGACCGTTCGACAGGTCCGAGGCGGCAACGCCTTGACAATATTGTCCAGGAGACCCCCAAAACAAAAGACCCTAAGACAAAAGACCCCAAGCAGGAGTACGAGAAGGCAGCAAAGGCTGCAGTACAGGAAATCGATAGTGACGAGGAGTACGCTCCAAGCGATGACTCATTAAATTTTTTAGGCGGCGCTCCCGGTTGCCGTTCATCGAACGCCGCAGCAAAAAATTACATTAAGCCCGTAAAGGAGCTAAAAAATGTAAGGCCGGTCGCCAGTCCGTTCTTGGTGAGCTTTACACATGGCTCCACCGAAATCAAACAAAAGTGCGTTATGAAGGTCTTCAAGCACACCTCTCCGTTCTTCCTATTGAATTCCCTTAACTCGTTCGATGTTATTATAGGCTTAGACCTGTTAACACAGGCCGGAGTCAAGTTGAACCTAGCTGAGGACTCTTTAGAGTATCAGGGCGTTTGTGAAAAACTTCACTATTTTAGCTGCCCTAGTGTGAACTTCACTGACGTGAATGACAATGTGGTGCCTGCCTCCATTAAAATGGAGTTCAAGGACACAATTTTGAGAAGGAAAAAGGCCTTATCCACTTCACATGAAGCTCTCCCTTTCAACACCGCTGTCACTGTGTACTCGAGTGTACTCGGTGTACTCGAGAGCTTACCCAAACCTCATGGGTGTTTCTGACTTCGTGAATAACGAAGTCAAACACTTGCTAAAGGATGGCAACATCAGGCCATCAGGTCTCCCTATAACAACCCGATGTGGGTTGTTGACAAAAAGGGCACTGACGCGTTCGGTAACCCGAACAAGAGGTTGGTAATTGACTTCAGAAAGCTAAATGAGCGCACTATCCCAGACCGTTACCCTATGCCTAGCATCCCCATGATTCTAGCGAGTCTGGGCAAGCCAAAATTCTTCACTACCCTTGATCTCAAATCAGGGTATCACCAAATATACCTCGCGGAACATGACCGTGAGAAGACGTCGTTCTCGGTAAACGGCGGCAAATACGAATTTTGCCGTCTACCGTTCGGCTTGAGAAATGCAAGCAGTATTTTTCAAAGAGCTTTAGACGATGTACTAAAAGAACAAATTGGAAAAATATGTTACGTCTACGTAGATGACGTAATAATTTTCTGAGAAAACGAGTCCGACCATGTCCGCCACATCGATACGGTGCTAAAATGCCTAATCGATGCCAATATGAGAGTAAGCCAGGAGAAAACTAAGTTCTTTAAAGAAAGTGTAGAATACCTCGTCTTTATTGTCAGTAAGGACGGAACTAAAATCGATACGGAAGAGGTGAAGGCCATTCAGGAGTACCCTGAACCAGATAGCGTTTACAAAGTTAGATCTTACCTTGGTTTAGCCAGTTATTACAGAGTCTTCATCAAAGACTTTGCTGCCATAGCCCGTCCGATTACAGATATCCTAATAGGAGAAAATGGTTCGGTGAGTAATAAAAAAAAGTCCAAAAAGATTCCTGTTGAGTTTAATGAAACTCAACGCAACGCATTTCAAAGGCTGCGTAACATAATAGCATCCGAGGATGTTATACTCAAATACCACCAACCCACACATATGGCACATATGGTGCACATAGACATATTTTCAACCGACAGGAAGCTGTTCCTGACGTGGTCTTGTCTTTGCAGCACTTTTGTAATTTTTTCACTTCTAGTAGTGGTCCCAACTTTATGGTGGGCTACCAAGTTGAAGTGATTTTAATTATTAAGCACAGTATGACTAGCGGATTAGTCATTGCTTGTAGCACTTATTACCCACAAAGTTAAAGTTTTTTTGAAGTTGAAGACTTTGTTGGTCACTATATGTTTAGGATCACCGACTGCGCCAATAACGAATCCACGGTTATTTATTTAGAAAAAAAAAATTCTTTATTCAAATAAATGTACAATTGCGGAATCGAAGACAAATTACGTCTTACGTGAACGAATTAAATCTGAATCTGGTGTGCGAGTTGAACGCTTAGCAAACCCTTGGTCGACTTTGTTTATATGAGCTTGAGTGGCTCTCTTCTTTGCTCAAATGGGTTGCGCTCTTTAAGGGAGTTGCGCATGAAAAATTACCAGGATTTGTGCTGCGTTAGCTATTTGTTTGCTTAGCGGGAATAACGATTTCAGCATCGGCGGATGTTTATGTCTATGAATCAATTGATTATGTTAACGCGGCCAAAATTTTTATTGTCACCAAGCGCTTGGGGTCTGACTTAAATATGTGTTAGGGTTGTAAGTTTAAGTGTGTTGCTGAGCAAATGTAGCTTATGATATTGGTGTGATTGTGTGGGTGTGGTCAAGTGGTACTGTGCTACATATTTTTTTTTTTATAAATCAGGTTTTATTTGGGTTGGTTGAGGATATACAAATATATACACGTTTGCGAGTGGTGGGGGGGGTGGGGAAAGATGGGGTTAGGGTTGTTTGGAATAAATGGAACAAGATAGATCCTGGAGTCCCTGCGGTACTACCGCTAGGCTACGCTTCGCAGGGCCAGGGTGCGCTCTGTGTTACTCCGGTGGACGTATTCTGGCTCTTTCCCTCTCAGCTGCACGCAACCGCTTCATCGATTCCGCAGCGAAATTGCTGAACTGGCCGCAGAAGCACTGGTCCGAGATCATACGCTCCCCTACGGTCGACGGCTTCATTATATTCCCCATTAAGCCTTCCCGGTGGCGGTCGAATCTCCGGCAATTAAAAATAATGTGCTCGGCAGTTTCCTCGACGCCGCATTCTGCGGCAGTCATCGTGGCCGAACCTGGTTAGGTAACTTCTAAAACACCCATGATCGCTTAGGATCTGGGTCAGCCAGAAGTTAACCTCGCCATGACGTCTTAGGGTCCATCTGGTCACATCTGGTATTATCCTGTGGGTCCATCGCCCCTTCGTCGACTGCTGCCACCGACGCTGCCACCTTTCCAAGCTATGAGCTCTGGCGTTGGCTTTTATGGCTCGCCTCTGAGCAGTGCTGCACTCCTCTCCGATCTGCTTAATCGCGTCGTAGATCTCCTTTGCCTCTACCGCCAAGAAGTCTATTGGGATGGTCCCAGCTATAACCTGTGCACTCTCAGGGCACACAGTCTGTGCGTCGCTTCCAGACCCTTGATGTATGATAGGTACCTTGATGTATGGTAGCTTCGGCCCATATGGGGGCTGCGTAAAGTGCTGTCGCCCAACAGACAGACTGTAGCCTGTGTCCCTGCCTAGGGCCCCTACAGTTGAGCATTATTCGTGCTAGGGCCCTAGCGACGCTCGCCGCCTTCCGATTTGTCTCCGCTAGGTGTTCCTTAAACGACAACCTCGTGTCTAGCATAATTCCAAGGTACCTGATTGCCCTTACCGACGTGATGGTGGCGCCACCGACTTGGATGGTGGCTGTCTCGACCTGCTTGGGGCTGGATATCAGCACGGCCTCCGTTTTGTGATCTGCGATATCTAGCCCGACCGATGAGAGCCACTCCACTATGGTGCAAATAGATGCATTACCAAGGTCCTCGGCTTCCCGAACTGTTTTTGCCACAACTAATATGGCAATATCGTCGGCGAAGCCGATCACCTTGGTTCTTCCTGGCAGTGGTAACCTCAGCACCCCGTCGTACATTGCATTCCACAGCAGTGGCCCAAGTACTGAGCCTTGTGGGACTCCGCAGGTTACCCTGTGCACCAGTGTGCCCCTTTCTGTGTCGTAGACTAGTATCCGGTCGCTGAAGTATGACTTAAGAATGCCCACTAATGCATCCGGTACGCCTAGGTTCCGTAAGGCTCCTATGGTGACGTCCCATCTTGCCGAGTTGAATGCATAACGGATGTCTAGTGTCACCACTAGACAGTACTCCTTGGTGCCTCCTTGCCACCTAGTCCCTTGCACTGCCTTCGAGGCGATCTCCTTCACTGTAGCGATCGCGTCCACGGTAGATCTCGCCTTCCTGAAGCCAAACTGCATTGGCGAAAGGTCACCTGCAGCAGAGATGGCTACATGCAGTCTACTGCTAAGGCATCGCTCGAAAGCTTTGCCCAAGTGGTCAATAAGGCATATCGGCCTATATGACGATGGACTCTCGGGAGGCTTGTTTGGCTTGGGAAGCAGTACCAGCTTCTGTTTTTTCCAGCGCTTTGGGAAAAGGCCTTCCATGAGGCACTGGTTGAAAACATTTGCGGGATTCCATCTGGCCCTGGTGCGTTTCCCGATGGCATATCCCTGGCTACCTTGCGAATTTCATCCGGTGTGAATATCAGTTCCGATGCGTCCGCAGGAGCCGCGTCTGCAACTTGCGGAGCCAAGGGCACTACTGGGAACAGGTGTTCCACGATCGCCGTCATGTGGGCGGCGTCTCTGGCTTTCAGGGGTTTCGCTTGACTTATCTTTTTTATTATTATTTTGTACGCTGATCCCCATGGGTCCTGCTCGGCTGAATCGCATAGATCCAGGAAGCATCTCCTTTTTGACTGCTTGATGAGTCTCTTCAGGGTCCGACGGTTTTCCGCGTATTCTTGCCTCCGGAACTCGTTGTTGGGGAGGCCCTGCTCCCTTTGCTGGCGCCGTCTTTCCCGTAGGCAATTTCTGCATGCCTCTGCGATCTCCTCTGTCCACCAATAGACTGGCTCCCGATGACGGTGATGGCTCCTCAACACCTTCATGCTGGCTCTGCATGCCGTCTCAACTGCTCGAGTGAGACACTCTACGCTGTCCACTGCGTTCCCGCCGATGACAGGATTTCCAAGTTCCCTCAGGAACGTGTCCCGCTGGAGCGTCTTTGGGTTGAAGTGCCTTTGCGTTGGTGGGGCTGCGGTGCGTCTTCTGCTGGTAAGGTCACAGATTATCGCTTTGTGGTCACTAGCCGTGTATACATCGCTGAGGGACCATTGTGCGCGCTGGAAAAGCGAGCTACTGTAAAAAGTCAGGTTCACTACCGACCCGGCTCCAGCTCTGCTGAAGGTGAGCTCCGATCCCGTATTTAAGAGAGCTACTTCCAGCGACGCGAAAGATTTCCTGGAGGGTTCGTCCTCTTGCGTTCGTGTGGACTGAGCCCCATTCTTCTGCCAAGGCGTTAAAGTCCCCCGCGATGACTACGTTCCGCTCTCCTCTTGCGTCGTTAGCCAGATCCTCTAGGATTGCTGAAAACTCATGAAAAATATTATTACCCAGACTACCAAAAGTTAATACAGAACATTATTAATGAATGCGAACATAACATATCCAAAACAGAACATAGAGATACTAAAGTAAACTATGAGTTAGCACCAGAAACTTTTAATCACAGAAAAAAATGTTATTGATTTTTATTTAATCAATAATAAAACATTCCTGTCATGCATTGACATTTATTCCAAATATGCCGCCTTGATTGAGGTCAGCAGTAGAGACTGGCTGGAAGCGAAAAGAGCTCTCCTTAAAATGAAATAAAAGCCGAAAAAGGTTCCGTAAAGGAGTCAATGAAAAGTTAAGAATCATTAATAGTGAGTCCAACCCAGAAAATAACACAATTTGAAAATATTCTCTATGTATAATCATAATCATAAAACCAAACACAATACAACTGGTAGAATACCAGCTGATATTTTCATTTATGCAGGAACACCTGCAGAAGAAACAATCAAAAATAGAAAGGTTGAATAAAGCTAGACATTGCTATGAAGTAGATACCAGATATAAACAAGCACCATTAGTAAAAAGTAAAACAACTAACCCATTTAAGAAAACAGGACGTATAGAACAAATAGATGAGAAACATTAAGAAGAAACAAATAGAGGAAGAAAAGTTGAACATTTTAAATCTAAATTTAAAAAACAAAAGAAATTTAATAACAGTAAATACAATTCCAGCTCAACTCCCGAAAATCAAGAGCAGTCCGATTAAACAGTTATTCATAATAACATTTATAATATATTTCGTCCGTGCCGTCCGTGGTCAAAGCCTAGAGGTAAACCCAATACAAGCTAAAAATGGATATCTTATATTTAAAACAGGATCAATTAATATACCTATAAACTATGAATATCACTATTTGTTCGTAAACTTAACACTTATAATATGTTTCGTCCGTGCCGTCCGTGGTCAAAGCCTAGAGGTGAACCCAATACAAGCTAAAAATGGATATCTTATATTTAAAACAGGATCAAATAATATACCTATAAACAATGAATATCACTATTTATCTTTTCATCTTTTTTATCTATCTTTCTCAACATAGTATTTAAATTAATGAATTGAATGAATTTAAGCGCAATAAGTGAAGGTGACAGAAGATTAGAACTTTTAATATTTAATTTACAACACTTTACTGAATACATTGAAGATATAGAAGATATAGCAATTAACAAGACTTGGTATTTTTATTCCCAAATTATTATAACATGATCCATTATCACATGTAAATTCCGAAAAAGTGTTAAATATAAAAACTTCTACGTTGTTAAAATCAGATGCAAATGAAATTCTTATTATTTCCCATATTCCTAGAGACATTATAAAAACTGCACTTTTTAACATTGTACCATATCCAGACAAAGATAATAATATACTTACAAATGTGAATGATAAATATTATATGCAAGATAATTAAGTTTATAAACAAAACTAAAGAAATCCAATAATAAACTAATGTATTACAGGAATATTAAATCAAATACCAACAGAATGTAGATATTCAAAAACACATAACAATATTGGAATAACTTATGTAGAATCAATCATCATTTTAACTTGGAAATTATCAAAAATTGTATTAAATCAAAACTGTATAACTAATAGAGAAATTATAATAGAAGGCGACAATATAATAATTTTAATTGTTCTGTTCAAAAAGAAAACATATTAATCACAAGCACAACACTAGACTACACACAAACGGTCTATATCAATAACAATGTAACAAAGTTAGAACCATTATCATATCTAAATGCTAAAACTCTCTTGTTGGCCTGCCGTGGAGTTTTCTACGGGTGGATTGCCAACTAATTGGTTACCACCTGGAGTATACGCATTTTATATTTACTGCCAGGTTTGTTTTGCAGTTTTTACCTACAGCCAGGTTTAAATTACTGCCGGCCATTAAGGCACAGACGCAGACCACGGAGCCGCCCATTATGGGTCAGACGCTCCGTGGATTTCAGTGAGATGGTGAGAAATGGGGAAGGGTTCTTCACCGGTGGGAGTTATACCGCTCCAACTCGGTCGCCAGTGCCCCTGCTTTAGGTGTACCGCGTGCGCGGTGGGGTTGGCTATTGGTCTGCTCCTTGACCTTTAACACCTTTAACACTAACTACTAGCCCGAGTCTTTTGGGTCAATTTTCACTGTGATTCCATGAGTTGTCGTCAAGGATTCTCATCAGCAGCCCAGGAAAGTATGCTACAACCAGCGCCAAGATCGTTTGTCGAATTGCATAGCAAGTAGTTACTGACAGTTAGCGATAAAAAGTCCCCGAAAACCACAGCGCCACCTGTGGTTGGGAACGCTTGCGGCTGTCGTTTTCCAACACTGGGTAAACAGCTGGCTTAGATCAGCTGGCGTGACATTGCATCTCGCGTTGCACAAAAAAAGAAAGGGGACGAAAGAGAAAACTGAAGAGAAAGCTCCGAATAATTCTCTCACCCTGACCTATTCCATGGCCCTGGAGATCCCAGCCGTCGGACGGTCCATGGAACTCCGGAGATCATGTCTTCACCGGGTAAGTGCACTGAACAGCGTCGCTGATATAGGCCGCAGCCGTCGGACGGTCCATGGAACTCCGGAGATCATGTCCTCACCGGGTAAGTGCACTGAACAGCGTCGCTGATATAGGCCGCAGCCCCTGGCACGTCCCCGCTCCTGACGGTGATGGCTCCTCGACACCTTCATGCTGGCTCTGCATGCCGTCTCAACTGCTCGAGTGAGACACTCTACGCAGTCCACTGCGTTCCCGCCGTTGACAGGATTTCCAAGTTCCCTCAGGAACGTGTCCCGCTGGAGCGTCTTTGGGTTGAAGTGCCTTTGCGTTGGTGGGGCTGCGGTGCGTCTTCTGCTGGTAAGGTCACAGATTATCGCTTTGTGGTCACTAGCCGTGTATACATCGCTGAGGGACCATTGTGCGCGCTGGAAAAGCGAGCTACTGTAAAAAGTCAGGTCCACTACCGACCCGGCTCCAGCTCTGCTGAAGGTGTGCTCCGATCCCGTATTTAACAGAGCTACTTCCAGCGACGCGAAAGATTTCCTGGAGGGTTCGTCCTCTTGCGTTTGTGTGGACTGAGCCCCATTCTTCTGCCAAGGCGTTAAAGTCCCCCGCGATGACCACGTTCCGCTCTCCTCTTGCGTCGTTAGCCAGATCCTCTAGGATTGCTGAAAACTCCTGAAAAATATTATTACCCAGACTACCAAAAGTTAATACAGAACATTATTAATGAATGCGAACATAACATATCCAAAACAGAACATAGAGATACTAAAGTAAACTATGAGTTAGCACCAGAAACTTTTAATCACAGAAAAAAATATGTTATTGATTTTTATTTAATCAATAATAAAACATTCCTGTCATGCATTGACATTTATTCCAAATATGCCGCCTTGATTGAGGTCAGCAGTAGAGACTGGCTGGACGCGAAAAAAGCTCTCCTTAAAATGAAATAAAGGCCGAAAAAGGTTCCGTAAAGGAGTCAATGAAAAGTTAAGAATCATTAATAGTGAGTCCAACCCAGAAAATAACACAATTTGAAAATATTCTCTATGTATATAATCATAAAACCAAACACAATACAACTGGTAGAATACCAGCTGATATTTTCATTTATGCAGGAACACCTGCAGAAGAAACAATCAAAAATTGAAAGGTTGAATAAAGATAGACATACCTATGAAGTAGATACCAGATATAAACAAGCACCATTAGTAAAAAGTAAAACAACTAACCCATTTAAGAAAACAGGACGTATAGAACAAATAGATGCGAAACATTAAGAAGAAACAAATAGAGGAAGAAAAGTTGAACATTTTAAATCTAAATTTAAAAAACAAAAGAAAATTAATAACAGTAAATACAATTCCAGCTCAACTCCCGGAAATCTAGAGGAGTCCGATTAAACAGTTATTCATAATAACATTTATAATATATTTCGTCCGTGCCGTCCGTGGTCAAAGCCTAGAGGTGAACCCAATACAAGCTAAAAATGGATATCTTATATTTAAAACAGGATCAATTAATATACCTATAAACTATGAATATCACTATTTGTTCGTAAACTTAACACTTATAATATGTTTCGTCCGTGCCGTCCGTGGTCAAAGGCTAGAGGTGAACCCAATTCAAGCTAAAAATGGATATCTTATATTTAAAACAGGATCAAATAATATACCAAAAACAATGAATATCACTATTTGTCCGTAAACTTCTGCTGACTTCAATCAAGGCGGCATATTTGGAATAAATGTCAATGCATGACAGGAATGTTTTATTATTGATTAAATAAAAATTAATAACATTTTTTTCTGTGATTAAAAGTTTCTGGTGTTAACTCATAGTTTAGATTAGTATCTCTATGTTCTGTTTTGGATATGTTACATACTTCGCATTCATTAATAATGTTCTGTATTAACTTCTGTATTAATAATATTTTTCTTTGAAAAGGTTAGTTATTTTCTCTATTCCTGGGTGTTCTCTGTGGCTTTTTATAATTACTTCTTTAAATTCTGAATATGTTTCAATATCTTTTAATTTGATGTTTGATTTCATAACTTTAGTTATGTTATTCGGACTGACAATTTCTATGTAAGCGTTTTGAAATGTAAGGAAATCTATTTCGTTATGAAAGAAAATTACGCTTCTTTTAGTACATAAGTATTCTATAATTAATTCTTTGGCAAAGACATTTGTCATTTCTATGTAATGAATTTTAATTTTTGTTTTACGAAAGTATCCTTTGGTTTCTACGATATTATTATCGTCTTTTATAAATTCTACCTGCCTGTTGTTGTAATTAATTGGTCTTTCCGTTAAGGAAATATAAGATTGGATATCTTCTTGAGCACTGTGAATAGTAGCTTGTGTTGGTAACTAAATATTACTGGAGGTTTCTTCAAGAAGTTTTCTTCAATTCTTACACTTGATTGAGCATCTGCTACTTGGTTTTCTTTACCAGGGATATATTTGATATGGTAATCAAATTCATTTAATTTGATTTTCCATCTCTGAAGTTTCATGTTTGGCTCTTTAATTGAATCAAGCCAAACGAATGGCCTGTGATCACTATAGATCTCGATTTTTCTATCAAATAAATAGGCCCTGAAACATTTAGTGGCCCAAACAATAGCAAAGAGATCCTTTTCTATTGCGTAATAAATAATTTCATGTTCGTTCAGAGTTCTGCTCGCATAGCATATAGGTTTATCCTCTTGCGATAATACCACGCCTATAGCAAAATTGCTGGCATCAGTAGTTGGTGAAAAAGACTTTAAAATCTGGGTGTATTAATATGGGATCGGACGTTATTAACACTTTTAATTTTTCAAAAGCTAAGTAATAGTCTGAGTATTTGATATTTATTATTGAGCCTTTTTGTGGTCGTAAGTTTAGCTATTTTAGCGAAGTTTGGAATAAATTTGCGCTAAAAACCGCAAAGACCAAAAAATGATTGTATTTCCTTAGTGGACTTTGGTATAGCGAAATTCACTGCGGCTTTAATTTTTGTGGGATTTGGTTTAATACCATCTGTTGTAATTATATGCCCTAGGAATTCAGTTTCTTTTTTAAGGAATTCGCATTTGTCTAGCAGTAATTTTAAATTTGCTTCCTTGACCTATAAGAATACCTTTCGCAAAGACTCTTTCAATGAAGTGGAATACACGATTATGTCATCCATATATACGAGACAGTTTTTGTATATTAAATCTGCTAAATCATGCAACGTTGAAAAGTTGCGGGTGCATTTTTTAAACCAAATGGCTTTCGAGTATATTCAAAATGACCATTTTTGGTGGAAAAAGCTGTCTTCGCTATGGAATTTTCATCCATTTGTATTTGATGAAAACCTTATGCGAGGTCAATGGTTGTAAAGTATTGGCAATTTCCAAGCTTGTCCAATATTTCATCCATTACCGGTATTGGGTATTTGTCATCAACGGTTATTTCGTTGAGGTTGCGATAGTCAATGACTATGCGAAATTTCGATTTTCCCGATGCATCTGGCTTTTTGGGTACTACTCAAAACGGAGAGCAATACGGAGAATTCGATTTTCTTATGATGCCTTGTTGCATCATGTCTTTCATTTGGTTTTCGACTTCTTCGTCGAAGCTTTGTGGGTATTTGTATGGACGTCTGTAAATTGGGTCTTCGTGTTTAGTTGTTATGACATGTTTAGTTGTACTTGTGAAGGTCAAATTTTCACCTTCTTTGTACTGTATGTCACTAAACTCGTATAAGACACTGGTGAGGGCTTTCCTCTCTTCATCGTTTAGAGGATCCAGTCGAAATTCATTTGTTTCATCGAGTTCGTTGTCATTGACATACTCAATACTTGGGGAATCTAATAGGTTTTCTTTTAAACTCTCTTCTGGTGTTTCTTTTTCTTTATTAATATCTTCAAGTCGCAATTTAAATGTGTATTTATTTAAAGTAACTGTATTGGATGTATAGCATATAGTTGCTTTGGAGTCTTCCACATATTCCCTTCCTAACAAAATGTCGTATTTTTCTGAGAATTTATGTAAATAAAATGTTTGCTTTGTCGGGCACAGTTTACTAGGTTTTAATGAAATTTTTGATTTTAAAATAATTTGACCGTTTATTGTGTGTACATCCAATGGAGCTAATCGCAGTTAATCGGACAATTGAAACAATTTTTACTCATCAAATTTATTGATGAACCTGTGTCAATCAAACATTTGAGTTTGATATCGTTCATAGTTATTTGTATGAATGGGTAGGTTCTACTTCTTCTACTTCGGATTCCGATCCGGAGGCAAGTTGATGAAAATTTTCACTAGTGTCCATTTAAGAGTGACCACTGGAACTTTCACGCTGCCTTTTTTAATATCATATCATATCATCCTAAAGCCTGAATTAATTTGATTCTGTTATTTCGTTTCGTATTGCATAATTTGTGGCTTTATCATCAGTGGATAATGATGGCTGTAACCCACTCAAACAGTCGAGGTTGTCTTCTACGCTACTTTCTCGTTCTGGTATGTAGTCCATTAAGAAATTGTTGTTGCTTAAATCTACGCTTCTTTCACAAAAATTTATTTGGGCGTTGGCGTCTTCTAGGAAGCCTGAACATAATATTATATCAAAATTTTCTGAAAAATTACGAATATAAAAAGCTTGTTTAGTGGGACAAAGCTTACTTGGTTTGAAAATTATGATTCCTTTTAGGGTTATTGCACCGATAATGGTGTGAACCTGTAATTAGTAGTTTTTACTTGAAAATTAAAAATGTTTGCTCTTATGATGTTTATTGTAGACCCAGTGTCACAGCGGTATATTGTTTAAAACAATATTTATGAAGGAATTGTGTCTTCTTCTTCGTCCGAGGCATGTATATGAAAATTTTCAGACGAATCCATTTTTTAATGTCCGCTGGTACGTCTTTGCATTTTAGTTGCCGGATTCGGAGCAGATGAAGAAACTGCATTTTGTTGATAGTTTGAAGAATTTTGTTGATAATTTAAAGGATTTTGTGTCTGTGCTTGGTCGAGTTTTTGTTTAAATTCTTGGAATAGGTATTCGAAAGACTGGTCATGGCTGTTATTATTTTTCTTCATATATTGATTTTTATTTTGGCTAGTTAGTGCAAACTCTTAGTAGAAAAGCTTTGCTGCCATAGCCCGTCCGATTACAGATTTCCTAATAGGAGAAAATGGTTCGGTGAGTAAACACATGTCCAAAAAGATTCCTGTTGAGTTTAATAAAACTCAACGCAACGCATTTCAAAGGCTGCGTAACATTCTAGCATCCGAGGATGTTATACTCAAATACCCCGACTTTAAAAAACCTTTTGACCTTACAACAGACGCTTCGGCAAGTGGCATCGGTGCAGTCCTATCTCAAGAGGGCAGGCCGATCACCATGATTTCGCGCACCCTTAAACAGCAGAACTATGCCTCAAACTAAAGGGAATTGCTGGCGATCGTATGGGCCCTAGGTAAGTTGCAGACTTCCTGTATGGCTCTAGGGAAATCAATATATTTACCGACCACCAACCCCTCACCTTCGCTGTTGCCGACAGGAACACGAATGCCAAGATTAAAAGGTGTAAATCTTACATAGACCAGCATAATGCCAAGGCAAAGAAAATTTCATGGCAGACGCCCTATCTAGGCAGAATTTGAATGCCTTACAAACATACCCCAATCAGACGCTGCGACCATTCACAGCGAGCTCTCCCTGACCTACACGGTCGAAACCACATACAAACCGTTAAATTGCTTCAGAAACCAGATTATTCTGGAGGCAGCACGTTTTCCGCTCAAGCGAAACGTAGTGCTGTTCCGAAGCAAATCTCGCAACTTGATCAGTTTCACTGACAAGAGTTGCCTGTTGAAAAACCCTCAAAGAAGTTGTCAATCCTGACGTCGTGAACGCTATTCATTGCGACTTGCCCACCCTAGCAAGCTTCCAACACTACCACATTACACACTTCCCAGCCACCCAATTCCTTCACTGTAAGAATGTCGTGATAGATATAACCGACAAAAACGAACAGCTTGAAATCTTCATTACTGAGCACAACCGTGCTCACAGAGCCGCGCAGGAAAATATTAAACGACTTGTTTAATATTCGGGATTATTACTTTCCGAAAATGGGCAGTTAAGCAAAGGAGGTGGTAGCTAATTGTAGGGTCTACACCCAAGCAAAGTATGACAGGCACCCAAAAAAGCAAGAGCTCGTCGAAACGCCCATACCCAGTTATACAGGCGAAATGGTGCATATTGACATATTCTCAACCGACAGGAAGCTATTCCTGACGTGCATTGGCAAATTTTCTATATTTGCAATAGTGCAACCAGTGGTGTCTAGAACAATAGTAGACATCACAGCACCCCTGTTGCATATTATTAACCTTTTCCCCAATATCAAAACGGTCTATTGTGACAATGAGCCCGCATTCAACTCAGGAACGGTTACCTCTATGCTCAAGAACAGCTTTGGCATTGACATAGTAAATGCGCTCCACTCCACAGCTCGTCCAATAGCCAAGTCGAACGGTTCTCCAGCACATTGGCAGAAATCGCCAGGTGTCTGAAGTTGGACAAAAAGACGAATGACACAGTAGAACTAGTCTTGAAGGCAACGATAGAATATAACAAAACCGTGCACTAAGTTACTCGTGAGAGACCAATTGAGGTGGTTCACCCAGGGGCCCACGAGAGCTGCCTAGAAATCAATTAGTAAAGGCACAACAAGACAGCATCGGAAGATGCAACCCATCCCGGCAAAACCGCGTGTTTGAGGTGGGAGAACACGTGTTTGTAAGGAACGACAAGAGGTTAGGAAATAAGCTAACCCCACTATGCACGGAACAAAAAGGACAAGCAGACGTCTGTTTTTATTAAGGGGTCCACAAGGACAACCTCAAGTAGGGATTCCCTTTACAGTTAGTTAGTAAGTTATGTTAAGGAAAACCCGAGCACTGTAGTATCACCTTGTCTTAATTTTCAGGTTCACCCTCATGATGTTCATGTCCTTGGTAGTACCGAATGCTACCGGCTTTTCGCATGCCAACTACATTCCTGTGTTAGATGAGGATGTGCTGGTGTTTGAACAGCGCGATCTCTTGAAACATTCGAGTAACCTTTCCGAGTACGCTAGTATGATAGACGAAACACAGAAACTGTCCGAGTCCTTTTCCCATTCGCATATGCGTAAGTTACTAGAGGTCGATACTGACCATCTTAGAATCTTGTTGTCCGTCCTCAAAGTCCACCATAGGATTGCTAGGAGTCTAGATTTCCTAGGAACAGCCTTAAAGGTAGTCGCGGGTACTCCCGATGCCCCGGACCTTCTAAAGATTAAGATCACAGAGGCTCAACTAGTAGAGTTCCAGGCAGATAATTATAAATTCCGAAACCCAGAAACAGATAAACAAGTTAGTTGACACCATCAATAAGGTGATACCCGTACAAGCGACTTGGTTGATACTCTACATTTATACGAAGCACTACTGGCAAGAAATAGGATGCTGTTTACAGAAATTCCAAATTTAATCACTGTTACTTTGGCCAAATCCCACCATTCTTGACCCACAATTCTTGACTTGAAGTCTCTTGTAGAACAGGACACCCCAATTGTCAGCTTAATAGAGTATCCAAGATCAGGGTCCTCCAGTCCGAGAATATCATTCATATTTTAATTGCCTATCCCAGAGTCAAGTTCAGTTGCAAGAAAGTCGCCGTCTACCCTGTATCTCACCAACACATCATCTTAAGTCTCGACGCGGACACGCTGTCCGAATGCGAGCATGACAAGCCCTCCGAAGTCAAGCCCTCCAACGTAATCTTCGTAAACAGTGTCAAAGGCGAACCTCTACTGAAGAAGGAAAACCTCTGGACTAACTGGAATCACATAATTTATATGTCGGTGAATGCAATATTCTTATTCTGAGGTGTAAAACTTATATATTCTGTCTTTTTATTTATTCACTTCTGTTCGTTTGGCGCGTTCTCGAGAGAGTAATCGCACTTCCTCGATCGTGCACGGTCGATAATAATCTATCGACTGCCATTCTTATCGATAGTTACAGTGTAACCTTAGCTTTAACTTTTATTATAATTACAATATTTACACCTACTTGATATTTACGAGAAGCTCTATGTTTTCTGGATATTAACAGATGCGTTCTCAATGATGCTTACAAGATCTCTAGATTCATCATTGAATTTATTCTCTATTATGTACTGCGTTATTAATTGCATATGCCACTTTATTAAGTATTTTGTACCAATCGGACCGACTAAAAAGTTTCTGCTAATTTCCTTAGCATTGGCGCTAACACTCGGTTTACACGCTCCACCTGGCCTGAGGCGCTCCTGTGGCTCAATGTCTCGCTCTTGGCAAAAGGTGGTGAACTCATGTGACGTAAAACAAGTACCGCCATCCGATATAATCCTATAGGGTCGTCTATAAAAATCAAAGTATTCAGTCATCGCTTCTCTTGTATAGTCGTATTAACGGGAAAAAGTTTGACAAACTTGGTAACAATCTATAAATCTATAACAAGCTCTCTCTTTGAAATGATACTCGGTAAGGGACCTAAATGGTCTATATGGATTAACACACTTATCTCCTGCCAAATGACCTAGTTTTTCGTGAGATATTCTAATTAGCTGTTCTTCCATACAAGCAGGTGCATACAAACAATAAGAATCATCCACGTTCTTTCGACATACTAATCCACCCCTAAACTCAAAGTAACGCACGATTCCTCTCTCTAGTATCTCTCTCAAATGAACTATTAGGTCTACGTCATCAGGTGTTGCTCCTACAACTTCAACTAACGGTATTGATTATCATAGCGATCTCTAAGGGATCTTCACAAAGGTCATCAAGTGACATTCTATCAAAAGGGTGTGCCTACGTATTTCTAAAAGGCTTTGAATAATGCTATCTCTACGGTTGTCTCTAAGGTTTTCTTTACGGTTGGTCTCTACGGTTTTCCTCAAAGTTTTTTAACAAGACTTCATTATCGCCAAACTCACTCTCTTTTAACAACTTTACAACTTCAATATGTCTGCTTAAAGCGTCTACATGAATAATCGAAATTCTCTAATTCAAGGGACCATCTGGCAATCCTAGGATTAATAGCTTTTCTACTAAGAGTTTGCACTAACTAGCCAAAATAAAAATCAATATATGAACAAAAATAATAACAGCCATGACCAGTCTTTCGAATACCTATTCCAAGAATTTAAACATAAACTCGACCAAGCACAGACACAAAATCCTTTAAATTATCAACAAAATTCTTCAAACTATCAACGAAATGCAGTTTCTTCATCTGCTCCGAATCCGGCAACAAAAAGGCAAAGACCTAGACCAGCGGACAAAATGGATTCGTCTGAAAATTTTCATATACATGCCTCGGACGAAGAAGAAGACACAATTCCTTCATAAATATTGTTTTAAACAATATACCGCTCCGAAGTGTTATAGACACTGGGTCTACAATAAACATCATAAGAGCAAACATTTTTAATTTTCAAGTAAAAACTACTAATTTACAGGTTCACACCATTATCGGTGCAATAACCCTAAAAGGAATCATAATTTTCAAACCAAGTAAGCTATGTACCACTAAACAAGCTTTTTATATTCGTAATTTTTCAGAAAATTTTGATATGATATTATGTTTAGGCTTCCTAGAAGACGCCAACGCCCAAATAAATTTTTGTGAAAGAAGCGTAGATTTAAGCAACAACAATTTCTTAATGGACTACATACCAGAACGAGAAGGTAGCGTAGAAGACAACCTCGACTGTTTGAGTGGGTTACAGCCATCATTATCCACTGATGATAAAGACACAAATTATGCAATACGAAACGAAATAACAGAATCAAATGAATTCAGGCTTGACCATCTAAATAAAGAAAAAGTCAAATGCCCTTACTAAAATTCTTCACGAATTTAGGACCATAGAAGGTGAAAATTTGACCTTCACAAGTACTGTAAAGCATGTCATCAAAACTAAACATGAAGACCCAATCTATAAGAAACCTTATAAACAAACTCAAGCCTACGACAATGAAGTCGAGGTACAAATTAAAGAAATGATTCAACAAGACATTATTCCGAAATCGAACTCACCCTACTGTTACCCTATCTGGATAGTACCAAAAAAAAAGCGATGCTTCCGGGAAAACACAATCGCAAACTAAACGAAATTACTATTGATGATAAGTACCCAATTCCTGTCATGAATGAAATAGTAGATAAGCTAGGTAGGTCTCGATATTTCACTAGCATAGATTTAGGAAAAGGTTTTCATCAGATCCAAATGGATGAAAACTCGTTTCAAAACAGTATTTTCCACAAAAAATGGACATTACGAGTACACTCGAATGCCATTTGGACCGAAGAATGCATCTACAACATTTCAACGTTGTATTACCAACCTATTAGAAGACCTAATTGTTTAGTTTACATGCATGATATAATAGTATTTTTCCACTTTATTGGAATGCTAAATTACAAGAAGCTAATCTAAAGCTATAACTTGACAAATGTGAATTTACAAAGATTGTTTAGTTAACATGGACGATATAATATTTTTTTCCACTTTATTAGAAGGACGTTTGTTATCTCTACGTAAAGTATTTGCTAAATTACAAGAAGCTAATCTAAAGTTACAACTTGACAAATGTGAATGTATGAAAAAATATGTAAATACTGAAGCCCAACCCAAATAAAATAGAAGCCATACAAATAGAAACAATTAATTGCAGTTTTTACCGTAAATTTATTGCTAAACCCATTAAAATTGCTAACACAAACACTTAAAAAGGTTCCCTTGCAAATTCTAAAGATACCGATTATATATCAGTCTTGTAAAAATTATAATTTTTAATTGTGTCCGAACCAATATTAATTTACCCAAATTTCGAAAAAACATTCTTATTAACCACAGATGCAAGCAATGCCGCTCTAGGTGCTGTATTATCACAGTATCATAAACCTGTTTGTTACGCTAGCCGTACTCTCAATGAACATGAACTTAATTATTCAGCAATAGAAAAATAACTTTTAGCTATTGTCTGGGCCACTATACCAAGAAAAGAAAACCCTGTCGCCGAGAATTTAAATAAGACAATAAATGAAGCCATAAAATTATAAATTTATTACGTGCGATAAATGAAGGAAATCAAAGATTAAACATTTTATTATTTAGCTTACAACAGTTTACTTAGTATGTAGAAGACATTGAACATGGAATGCAGTTAACAAGACTTGGCATTTTTAATCCTAAATTACTAATACATGATTATCTAACACATATAAATTCTGAAATACTTTTGCACATTAAAACTGCCATTTGGCTGAATACGGATAAATTCTAATAATTTCCCAAAAGAAATATAAAAAAACCCCAATCTCTACAATAATTCCATATTCAGATAGTAATCAAAACATTTTAATAAAAAATGTACAAAATAAATTTTATGTTCAAAATAATCAAAGTTATTTGGCATCTTCAAAAACTGAATTGGAGTAAGTTAGTATAATTAAAAAGTTGAAGCCAGTCACTGCAAAATTTTAACGAGATTAGTCCATGCGTCCATAGTGCGAGAGACGTAGTTTTTTCATTTAACAATCATAATTTAAAAATAATATAATTTACAATCATAATCTATAAACCTTGTGAACATTACCTTACAAAAATGTTACAGAAAACGAAAAGAATTTAAGCCCTGTTGTGTATTCTAAATTATCCGCCTGGGGACAGGCTAATTTCTAAGACACATAGTATATATGTACCACAGTACCACTTAACCACACACACACACAAACACTCAATATCAAACTGACTAACAACACATAAGTCAGACCCCAAGCTCTTGATGCCAATAACAATTTCGGTCGCGTTAACGAATCGGGTTGAATTATGATCCTTATTATTCAGTGTACAGCTTAAGACAAAAAAACAAATGCAAGTGAGATTGAGCATTGCAATAAAAACTGACTAACAATACATAAGTCAGACCCCAAATTCTTGGTGACAACAACAACTTCGGCCGTGTTAACATAAACAATTGATTCATAGACATAAACATGCCGAATTCGTTATTCCCGCTAAGCAACCAAATAGCAAAAGTAACACAAATCCTGGTAATCCGCAACTCTCTTAAAGAGCGCAACCCATTTGAACAAAGAAGACAGCCACTCAAGCTCATATAAACAAAGTCTACCAAGGCTCTATACTTAAGACGTGAATTGTCTCCGCTTCCGCAATTGTAAATTTATTTAAATAAAGCATTTATATTTTTTTCTAAATAAATTACCGTGGATTTGTTATTGGCGCAATCACTATAAGTTTAGGTTATAGTGACCAACAAAATACCTTCGTGTGTGATTTAACATCAACTTTGTGGCTAATCAGTCCTACAAGAAGTGATTAATCCGCCAGTCATACAGTGCTTAATAATTAAAATCGCTTCAACTTGGTAGCCACCATAAAGGTGGCTAAGGTAAGATAAAATTACATAAGTGCTGCAAAGACAAGACCACTAAAGGGTAACTGAATCCCCGTAAAACAAAAGTGTAACCGCTACGAGGGGTGAAAAATAAAATAAATAATAAAATAAAAAAAAAAACCCCAGTGAAAATTGTGATAAGTGAGTGAACAACAAAAACAAAATTAAAATCAACAAGAACATAAAATAAAAGAAAAAACAACAATGGCACTACCACAACAAGAAGTGCAACTACTCTCCGAGAATCAACTGAACCAGGCTCTTGGTCCGATTCGACAGGTACAAACATTTACCGGTACGACACTGGAACTGAGCTCGTTCATAAGAAGAATCGAGTTCATACTTCACTTTACCCATCAACTGGCGTCCGTCAGTTACACGACCTCTTCAGTGCAATTAAAATGCAAATTGGAGGCGACGCCCAACGAGTATCCCAGCTCAGTGCAGCTAATACATGGCCGGAATTGAAGGAAGCCCTAATCGCTGAGTTAAAGACCCAGACACCATTTGAAGAGCTTTTGAGACGACAATATAACATACAATTCAATGGATCAGTTCGTAAGTTCATAGAAGAACTTGAAGCAAAATGCTTTGTAATAACAATTGAGCTAATTTAAGAAAATAATGATCTATATAATCATATTTATACAAATGCAATGAACAATACAATACAAAATTTAATTATTAAAAAACTCCCAGATAGACTCTACATGCAATTAGCTAGATTTGACATAACCAATAGTCAGTTAAAACGAATTGTACAGCGGAGGGTTGTTATGACAGTACATGGTCCGATCGCCCATGGCGATATAATATTTTTTTCCACTTTATTAGAAGAACGTTTGTTATCTCTACGTAAAGTATTTGCTAAATTACAAGAAGCTAATCTAAAGTTACAACTTGACAAATGTGAATGTATGAAAAAATATGTAAATACTGAAGCCTAACCCAAATAAAATAGAAACAATTAACTAAAACTAATAAAGAAATAAAATCATTTGAGGGACTTTGCAGTTTTTACCGTAAATTTATTGCTAAACCCATTAAAATTGCTAACACAAACACTTCAAAATATAAAATATGTATCAAGAAAAGAAAACCATGTCGCCGAGAATTTAAATAAGACAATAAATGAAGCCATAAAATTATAAATTTATTACGTGCGATAAATGAAGGAAATCAAAGATTAAACATTTTATTATTTAGCTTACAACAGTTTACTTAGTATGTAGAAGACATTGAACATGGAATGCAGTTAACAAGACTTGGCATTTTTAATCCTAAATTACTAATACATGATTATCTAACACATATAAATTCTGAAATACTTTTACACATTAAAACTGCCATTTGGCTGAATACGGATAAATTCTAATAATTTCCCAAAAGAAATATAAAAAAACCCCAATCTCTACCATAATTCCATATTCAGATAGTAATCAAAACATTTTAATAAAAAATGTACAAAATAAATTGTATGTTCAAAATAATCAAAGTTATTTGGCATCTTCAAAAACTGGATTGGAGTAAGTTAGTATAATTAATAAGTTGAAGCCAGTCACTGCAAAATTTTAACGAGATTAGTCGATGCGTCCATAGTGCGAGAGTCGTAGTTTTTTCATTTAACAATCATAATTTAAAAATAATATAATTTACAATCATTTGTGTATTCTAAATTATCCGCCTGGGGACAGGCTAATTTCTAAGACACATAGTATATATGTACCACAGTACCACTTAACCACACACACACACAAACACTCAATATCAAACTGACTAACAACACATAAGTCAGACCCCAAGCTCTTGATGCCAATAACAATTTCGGTCGCGTTAACGAATCGGGTTGAATTATGATCCTTATTATTCAGTGTACAGCTTAAGACAAAAAAACAAATGCAAGTGAGATTGAGCATTGCAATAAAAACTGACTAACAATACATAAGTCAGACCCCAAATTCTTGGTGACAACAACAACTTCGGCCGTGTTAACATAAACAATTGATTCATAGACATAAACATGCCGAATTCGTTATTCCCGCTAAGCAACCAAATAGCAAAAGTAACACAAATCCTGGTAATCCGCAACTCTCTTAAAGAGCGCAACCCATTTGAACAAAGAAGACAGCCACTCAAGCTCATATAAACAAAGTCTACCAAGGCTCTATACTTAAGACGTGAATTGTCTCCGCTTCCGCAATTGTAAATTTATTTAAATAAAGCATTTATATTTTTTTCTAAATAAATTACCGTGGATTTGTTATTGGCGCAATCACTATAAGTTTAGGTTATAGTGACCAACAAAATACCTTCGTGTGTGATTTAACATCAACTTTGTGGCTAATCAGTCCTACAAGAAGTGATTAATCCGCCAGTCATACAGTGCTTAATAATTAAAATCGCTTCAACTTGGTAGCCACCATAAAGGTGGCTAAGGTAAGATAAAATTACATAAGTGCTGCAAAGACAAGACCACTAAAGGGTAACTGAATCCCCGTAAAACAAAAGTGTAACCGCTACGAGGGGTGAAAAATAAAATAAATAATAAAATAAAAAAAAAAACCCCAGTGAAAATTGTGATAAGTGAGTGAACAACAAAAACAAAATTAAAATCAACAAGAACATAAAATAAAAGAAAAAACAACAATGGCACTACCACAACAAGAAGTGCAACTACTCTCCGAGAATCAACTGAACCAGGCTCTTGGTCCGATTCGACAGGTACAAACATTTACCGGTACGACACTGGAACTGAGCTCGTTCATAAGAAGAATCGAGTTCATACTTCACTTTACCCATCAACTGGCGTCCGTCAGTTACACGACCTCTTCAGTGCAATTAAAATGCAAATTGGAGGCGACGCCCAACGAGTATCCCAGCTCAGTGCAGCTAATACATGGCCGGAATTGAAGGAAGCCCTAATCGCTGAGTTAAAGACCCAGACACCATTTGAAGAGCTTTGGAGACGACAATATAACATACAATTCAATGGATCAGTTCGTAAGTTCATAGAAGAACTTGAAGCAAAATGCTTTGTAATAACAATTGAGCTAATTTAAGAAAATAATGATCTATATAATCATATTTATACAAATGCAATGAACAATACAATACAAAATTTAATTATTAAAAAACTCCCAGATAGACTCTACATGCAATTAGCTAGATTTGACATAACCAATAGTCAGTTAAAACGAATTGTACAGCGGAGGGTTGTTATGACAGTACATGGTCCGATCGCCCATGGCGATATAATATTTTTTTCCACTTTATTAGAAGAACGTTTGTTATCTCTACGTAAAGTATTTGCTAAATTACAAGAAGCTAATCTAAAGTTACAACTTGACAAATGTGAATGTATGAAAAAATATGTAAATACTGAAGCCTAACCCAAATAAAATAGAAGCCATACAAATAGAAACAATTAACTAAAACTAATAAAGAAATAAAATCATTTGAGGGACTTTGCAGTTTTTACCGTAAATTTATTGCTAAACCCATTAAAATTGCTAACACAAACACTTCAAAAGGTTCCCTTGCAAATTCTAAAGATACCGATTATATATCAGTCTTGTAAAAATTATAATTTTTAATTGTGTCCGAACCAATATTAATTTACCCAAATTTCGAAAAAACATTCTTATTAACCACAGATGCAAGCAATGCCGCTCTAGGTGCTGTATTATCACAGTATCATAAACCTGTTTGTTACGCTAGCCGTACTCTCAATGAACATGAATTTAATTATTCAGCAATAGAAAAATAACTTTTAGCTATTGTCTGGGCCACTAAATACTTCAGTTCCTATAATTTTGGTTGTAAATTTGGTTGCAAATATAATATCAAGGAAACTCCAATGATGGAAAATCAGACTAAATGAGTTACATAAAATATAAAATATGTATCAAGAAAAGAAAACCATGTCGCCGAGAATTTAAATAAGACAATAAATGAAGCCATAAAATTATAAATTTATTACGTGCGATAAATGAAGGAAATCAAAGATTAAACATTTTATTATTTAGCTTACAACAGTTTACTTAGTATGTAGAAGACATTGAACATGGAATGCAGTTAACAAGACTTGGCATTTTTAATCCTAAATTACTAATACATGATTATCTAACACATATAAATTCTGAAATACTTTTGCACATTAAAACTGCCATTTGGCTGAATACGGATAAATTCTAATAATTTCCCAAAAGAAATATAAAAAAACCCCAATCTCTACAATAATTCCATATTCAGATAGTAATCAAAACATTTTAATAAAAAATGTACAAAATAAATTTTATGTTCAAAATAATCAAAGTTATTTGGCATCTTCAAAAACTGAATTGGAGTAAGTTAGTATAATTAAAAAGTTGAAGCCAGTCACTGCAAAATTTTAACGAGATTAGTCCATGCGTCCATAGTGCGAGAGACGTAGTTTTTTCATTTAACAATCATAATTTAAAAATAATATAATTTACAATCATAATCTATAAACCTTGTGAACATTACCTTACAAAAATGTTACAGAAAACGAAAAGAATTTAAGCCCTGTTGTGTATTCTAAATTATCCGCCTGGGGACAGGCTAATTTCTAAGACACATAGTACATATGTACCACAGTACCACTTAACCACACACACACACAAACACTCAATATCAAACTGACTAACAACACATAAGTCAGACTCCAAGCTCTTGATGACAATAACAATTTCGGCCGCGTTAACGAATCGGGTTGAATTATGATCCTTATTATTCAGTGTACAGCTTAAGACAAAAAAACAAATGCAAGTGAGATTGAGCATTGCAATAAAAACTGACTAACAATACATAAGTCAGACCCCAAATTCTTGGTGACAACAACAACTTCGGCCGTGTTAACATAAACAATTGATTCATAGACATAAACATGCCGAATTCGT
Source organism: Drosophila erecta (assembly GCF_003286155.1). Classification (NCBI taxonomy): domain Eukaryota; kingdom Metazoa; phylum Arthropoda; class Insecta; order Diptera; family Drosophilidae; genus Drosophila; species Drosophila erecta. The sequence continues at coordinate 30,789 of NW_020825258.1, read as the reverse complement.
TATTCCCGCTAAGCAACCAAATAGCAAAAGTAACACAAATCCTGGTAATCCGCAACTCTCTTAAAGAGCGCAACCCATTTGAACAAAGAAGACAGCCACTCAAGCTCATATAAACAAAGTCGACCAAGGCTCTATACTTAAGACGTGAATTGTCTCCGCTTCCGCAATTGTAAATTTATTTAAATAAAGCATTTATATTTTTTCTAAATAAATTACCGTGGATTTGTTATTGGCGCAATCACTATAAGTTTAGGTTATAGTGACCAACAAAATACCTTCGTGTGTGATTTAACATCAACTTTGTGGCTAATCAGTCCTACAAGAAGTGACTAATCCGCAGGTCATACAGTGCTTAATAATTAAAATCGCTTCAACTTGGTAGCCACCATAAAGGTGGCTAAGGTAAGATAAAATTACATAAGTGCTGCAAAGACAAGACCACTAAAGGGTAACTGAATCCCCGTAAAACAAAAGTGTAACCGCTACGAGGGGTGAAAAATAAAATAAATAATAAAATAAAAAAAAAAACCCCAGTGAAAATTGTGATAAGTGAGTGAACAACAAAAACAAAATTAAAATCAACAAGAACATAAAATAAAAGAAAAAACAACAATGGCACTACCACAACAAGAAGTGCAACTACTCTCCGAGAATCAACTGAACCAGGCTCTTGGTCCGATTCGACATTTACCGGTACGACACTGGAACTGAGCTCGTTCATAAGAAGAATCGAGTTCATACTTCACTTTACCCATCAACTGGCGTCCGTCAGTTACACGACCTCTTCAGTGCAATTAAAATGCAAATTGGAGGCGACGCCCAACGAGTATCCCAGCTCAGTGCAGCTAATACATGGCCGGAATTGAAGGAAGCCCTAATCGCTGAGTTAAAGACCCAGACACCATTTGAAGAGCTTTTGAGACGACAATATAACATACAATTCAATGGATCAGTTCGTAAGTTCATAGAAGAACTTGAAGCAAAATGCTTTGTAATAACAATTGAGCTAATTTAAGAAAATAATGATCTATATAATCATATTTATACAAATGCAATGAACAATACAATACAAAATTTAATTATTAAAAAACTCCCAGATAGACTCTACATGCAATTAGCTAGATTTGACATAACCAATAGTCAGTTAAAACGAATTGTACAGCGGAGGGTTGTTATGACAGTACATGGTCCGATCGCCCATGGCGATATAATATTTTTTTCCACTTTATTAGAAGAACGTTTGTTATCTCTACGTAAAGTATTTGCTAAATTACAAGAAGCTAATCTAAAGTTACAACTTGACAAATGTGAATGTATGAAAAAATATGTAAATACTGAAGCCTAACCCAAATAAAATAGAAACAATTAACTAAAACTAATAAAGAAATAAAATCATTTGAGGGACTTTGCAGTTTTTACCGTAAATTTATTGCTAAACCCATTAAAATTGCTAACACAAACACTTCAAAATATAAAATATGTATCAAGAAAAGAAAACCATGTCGCCGAGAATTTAAATAAGACAATAAATGAAGCCATAAAATTATAAATTTATTACGTGCGATAAATGAAGGAAATCAAAGATTAAACATTTTATTATTTAGCTTACAACAGTTTACTTAGTATGTAGAAGACATTGAACATGGAATGCAGTTAACAAGACTTGGCATTTTTAATCCTAAATTACTAATACATGATTATCTAACACATATAAATTCTGAAATACTTTTACACATTAAAACTGCCATTTGGCTGAATACGGATAAATTCTAATAATTTCCCAAAAGAAATATAAAAAAACCCCAATCTCTACCATAATTCCATATTCAGATAGTAATCAAAACATTTTAATAAAAAATGTACAAAATAAATTGTATGTTCAAAATAATCAAAGTTATTTGGCATCTTCAAAAACTGGATTGGAGTAAGTTAGTATAATTAATAAGTTGAAGCCAGTCACTGCAAAATTTTAACGAGATTAGTCGATGCGTCCATAGTGCGAGAATCGTAGTTTTTTCATTTAACAATCATAATTTAAAAATAATATAATTTACAATCATTTGTGTATTCTAAATTATCCGCCTGGGGACAGGCTAATTTCTAAGACACATAGTACATATGTACCACAGTACCACTTAACCACACACACACACAAACACTCAATATCAAACTGACTAACAACACATAAGTCAGACTCCAAGCTCTTGATGACAATAACAATTTCGGCCGCGTTAACGAATCGGGTTGAATTATGATCCTTATTATTCAGTGTACAGCTTAAGACAAAAAAACAAATGCAAGTGAGATTGAGCATTGCAATAAAAACTGACTAACAATACATAAGTCAGACCCCAAATTCTTGGTGACAACAACAACTTCGGCCGTGTTAACATAAACAATTGATTCATAGACATAAACATGCCGAATTCGTTATTCTCGCTAAGCAACCAAATAGCAAAAGTAACACAAATCCTGGTAGTTTTCCATGCGCAACTCTCTTAAAGAGCGCAACCCATTTGAACAAAGAAGACAGCCACTCAAGCTCATATAAACAAAGTCGACCAAGGCTCTATACTTAAAACGTGAATTGTCTCCGCTTCCGCAATTGTAAATTTATTTAAATAAAGCATTTATATTTTTTCTAAATAAATTACCGTGGATTTGTTATTGGCGCAATCACTATAAGTTTAGGTTATAGTGACCAACAAAATACCTTCGTGTGTGATTTAACATCAACTTTGTGGCTAATCAGTCCTACAAGAAGTGACTAATCCGCAGGTCATACAGTGCTTAATAATTAAAATCGCTTCAGCTTGGTAGCCACCATAAAGGTGGCTAAGGTAAGATAAAATTACATAAGTGCTGCAAGGACAAGACCACTAAAGGGTAACTGAATCCCCAGGTTTTGCATATTAACCAAAGACAGTGTATAGCCCGTAAAACAAAAGTGTAACCGCTACGAGGGGTGAAAAATAAAATAAATAATAAAATAAAAAAAAAAACCCCAGTGAAAATTGTGATAAGTGAGTGAACAACAAAAACAAAATTAAAATCAACAAGAACATAAAATAAAAGAAAAAACAACAATGGCACTACCACAACAAGAAGTGCAACTACTCTCCGAGAATCAACTGAACCAGGCTCTTGGTCCGATTCGACAGGTACAAACATTTACCGGTACGACACTGGAACTGAGCTCGTTCATAAGAAGAATCGAGTTCATACTTCAACTTTACCCATCAACTGGCGTCCGTCAGTTACACGACCTCTTCAGTGCAATTAAAATGCAAATTGGAGGCGACGCCCAACGAGTATCCCAGCTCAGTGCAGCTAATACATGGCCGGAATTGAAGGAAGCCCTAATCGCTGAGTTCAAGACCCAGACACCATTTGAAGAGCTTTTGAGACGACAATATAACATACAATTCAATGGATCAGTTCGTAAGTTCATAGAAGAGCTTGAAGCAAAATGCTTTGTAATAACAATTGAGCTAATTTAAGAAAATAATGATCTATATAATCATATTTATACAAATGCAATGAACAATACAATACAAAATTTAATTATTAAAAAACTCCCAGATAGACTCTACATGCAATTAGCTAGATTTGACATAACCAATAGTCAGTTAAAACGAATTGTACAGCGGAGGGTTGTTATGACAGTACATGGTCCGATCGCCCAAAATATCAGTACAGCCCAAATATTATTTTAAACAATATACCGCTCCGATGTGTTATAGACACTGGTTCCACAATAAACTTCATAAGAGCAAACATTTTCAATTTCCCAGTTAAAACTACGAATTTAAAAGTTCACACGATTAAGGGAGCAATAACCCTAAAATAAATCAAATTTTTTATCCAAGTAAGCTTTGTCCCACTAAACAAGTTTTTTAAATTCATTATTTTTCTGAAAACTATGATATGATAATTAGGTTCACGCTTCCTAGAAAACGCCAAAGCCCAAATAAGCAACAACAATTTCTTAGTGGAATACATACCAGAACGAGAAGGTAGCCTAGAAGACAACTACGACTGTTTGAGTGGCTTACAGCCATCATTATCCACTGACGATGAAGCCACAAATTATGCAATAGGAAACGAAATTAGAGAATCAAATTAATTCAGGCTTGACCATCTAAATAAAGAAGAGTCAAATGCCCTTACTAAAATTCTTCACGAATTTAGGACCATAATTGTATACAGAGAAGGTGAAAATTTGACCTTCACAAGAACTGTAAAGCATGTCATCATATCTCGTACTCGCCCTACTGTTCACCTATCTGGATAGTACAAAAAAAAAGCGATGCTTCCGGTTAAACAAAGTAAAGGTTAGTAATCGACTATAGCAAACTAAACGAAATTACTATTGATGATAAGTACTCAATTCCTGTCATGGATGAAATACTAGATAAGCTAGGTAGGTCTCAATATTTCCCTAGCATAGATTTAGGAAAAGGTTTTCATCAGATCCAAATGGATGAAAGCTCGATTCAAGAACAGCTTTTTCCACAAAAAAAAACATTACGAGTACATTCGAATGCCATTTTAACCATCTATTAGAAGACCTAATTTACAAAGACTGTTTAGTTTACATGGACGATATAATAGTTTTTTTCACTTCATTGGAAGAACACTTGTTATCACTATGTAAAGTATTTGCTAAATTTCAAGAAGCTAATCTAAAGTTACAACTTGACAAATGTGAATTTATGAAAAAGGAAACAGAGATTGTAACTACTAAATAACCCAAATAAAATAGAAGCCATACCAAAATAACCATTACCTAAAACTAACAATGAAATTGTGAGGAGTCTAAAAACTCGCCACAAATCGAGGTGCAGTGGATCCGAGCAAAGCGGAGAGACCGTGAAATAACTGACTTGGACTCAAGCCGGCCAAGGTCACAGAGGTCGAACGGTAACGGTGCAGACTTTGGACAAACACAAAGAGGACGCACCGTGAACTAACGGGACCTGGGTTGGACCTTGTACACGAGCGGGCCGTGCGCAAAAGGGGGAAATAACGAGGGGAAGGGGGAAGTCAGACAGACAGTCAGCTAAACACACGAAGAGCCGTAGGGGATATACAAGTCAGTCAGTGAGAGTACGCGAGAGTACGCAAAGTACACCTCCCCACCATAACATCCTAAGCCCCAAGCCTAAACACAAGACCACGGTCGTGGACGCCGCAGGACAACGAAGGGCATCGGCAGCGCACAGGAACCTAGCACAGTCAGAAGGGTCAGTGGCCATGGTGTAAGCCCCATTCGATCCAACTCGGTCGTGAAGCAAAAGAAGGATAACGAGAGAGCGACACCGCGCAGCCGACGGCGAGTACCAATCACGAATCATAAATTTGGTGGGACGAACACACACTCTAAGCTAGCCGAACCAATATTAATTGACCCAAAATTCGAAAAAACATTCTCATTAACCTCAGATGCAGACAATGCCGCTGTAGGCGCTGTTTTATCACACGATAATAAACCTGTTTGTTACGCCAGCCGAACTCTCAATGAAAATGAACTTAATTACTCAGCAATTGAAAAAGAAATTTAAGCAATTGTCTGGGCGACTAAATACTTCAGGTCCTATCTTTTTGGTTGTAAATTTATATAATATCAAGGAACCAAACATGAAACTCCAAAGATAGAAAATCAGACTAAAAATAGAAAACTTCTACGGTGAATATCCCACTTCAGCTGCTACCGTACATAGTATCCATGAAGATAACCAAAATTGCATTTCCTTTATGGAAAGACCAATAACCTATTATAATAGACAAATAGAATTTATCAAAGACGACAATAACAATACAGAAATAGGAAAATATTTTCATAAAACAAAACTTAAAATCCATTATAAAAAAATTACAAGTGCGTATGCAAATGAATTAATAAAAGAATATGTGTGTACAAAAAATAGCTTAGTTTATTTTGATTTACATATTTAAATAGATTTACTTATATTTCAAAAGACCTACATAGAAATTGTCAGTCCGAACAACATAACTAAAGTTATTAGGGCAACCAGTTAATTAATAGATATTGAAACATATTCAAAATTTAAAGAAGTAATAGGAAAATTCCGCAGAGAACTCTTACATCCAAGTATAGAAAAGCAAACTAAAATTTTTAAAGAAAAATATTACTACCCAGACTATCAAAAGTTAATACAGAATTTTATCAATGAATGTGAAGTATGTAACATGCGCAAAACAGAACATAGAGACATTTAATTAAATTAAGAGTTAACGCCAGAAATTTTCAATCCTAGAGAAAAATATGTTATCGATTTTTATTTAATTGATCATGAAACATTCCTGTCATGTATTGACGTTTATTCCAAATATGCAGCCTTAATTAAAGTCAACTCTAGGGATTGGCTTGAAGCAAAAATAACATTAATTCAAATTTTTAATGAAATGGGAAAACCGTCCGAAATAAATGCCACCCAGCAAGAGAAAACTAATAAAATTAATAAGTTATATGAAAATAGACATAAATATTAAGTAGACACTAGGACATAGAGAAGCACCATTAGACAAGAAATCCATATAAAAACATAGGAGAAATTACCCAGATAAATGAAAAACATTACGAAGGGATAAACAGAGGCAAGGAAATAACCCATTATAGTTGAAAATATAAAATGAAAAAGAAAATAATGAAACTAAATATAGTGACTTATTCTTCTCTTATATAAAAACAGCTAAAGCTGATCTTTCGGAAAGCTTCACTTTTCAAAAGCCTCATAAATAACATTCTCCCAAGACACCAACCGCTTACCGGTAAGAACTTAATGATCCTGTATTCTTGACATATAAAGCTAAGTAGAACTTAAAAGGCTTATGTTAATCCTCTGTAAAAGGTTTGCTGACCTCTGGTGGTGGTTATAATCTTATCCAATAAAGATTATAAAAGGAAAAATATATTTTTTTTATTAAATCTATCACCTAAAAAGTTTATTGGCGCAGTCGGTAGGATACTGAAAGAAGTCCTAGTAAACTCGTTATCCTTTGACAATCTAGTGAAAAGAGGAAACTTGTACTACCAAGTTTTTCTGATTGTACCCGCGAATTGGCCGCAACAAAGTGATTTCGGTTCGCTTAAAGTGACTAAAATCGGTATCCGCACATGAACCTGTGCGATCGGAGTTAATTTAAAGCCCTAATTTTGTGGCCTGCTTCGTGAAGTGAGAACGGATAATTAGAGACTTATTTTCTAATTGTAAATTGTAATTATAAATAAGTTAACATTAGAAAATGACCGAAATAATATAGTGGTTTATACACAAGCAATAGCAACTATAAAAAATACAATTCAACGCTAACACCCCGATAGGTTGTAAATAACCTTACCGAGGCATGACATTTGACATGACATGACCGTTCAAAAATTAAGACTAGGAACAAGAAGTTCTATACGAGAACCCTATTTCAAAAAAATCCGATAGTCAGCCAAGACTAAACTCAAATTCACTTAACACCTATAAACATACAAACATTAATCAAATCAAAAACACTCACTCCAACCAACAATTCATTCGCCCCTTTATTCCCTTAACAAATCCCACACAGACCCAAAACATTAACGAAAACAATCAAACCCCTTTAAACAAACTCCTCCGACCAGACAACAGGAATAAGCGAATAAGCGTTTTAAAGAAGGCAGCGGACAATCACGTATGCAGACAGATGAAATTCATCACCAGTACGAATTATATTACGATAACGAAACTGAACACTACATTAATAACGACGAACAGTTCCAGAAGATCAATTACAGAATACTCGGACAGAAATGTTTACAGAACAGCAATATAAAGCTGAATCTTTTCCAATACCAGCCTGGGATCCCACCAATACATAACAAAAGATATAGATGCATAGTTGATACTGGCTCTTCAGAAACATGATGAGCTCAAACTTTTTTAACCTTTAAGTTAAAGATAAGCAAATAACTGTCCGAAGTATGACAGGCTATTCTAAATTAAATAAATATGTAGACCTTCCACCCAACGGTATTCTTCAACAAACACAAAAATTCTATATTGATTCATTTTCACCTTATTATGACTTTTTATTAGGAAGAAAAATACTAATGGAAAATAACGGTTTAATAGACTACTTTCGGAAGGGAAAAATAATTAACGAAAAAAGATTCATTCAGAAAGAATGAGATGGGAACTCTTCAAAAAATAGTAATGCATTCTTACAAGAAAACAACTTTACATCAGAAATAAACTATGCCATGGACAACAACATAGACACACATACAGACTAGAACATTTAAACAGTGAGGAAAAATACAGACTTAAAAATTTATTAAAAGAGTTCAGTGACATCCAATATTACAAAAATGAAAACCTTACATTCACAAGTATAATACGTCATGATATCAAAACCGTTCACGAAAACCTAGTTGAAAAGACTATACTCGAAGCAGAGGTAAATAAGCAAATTGGGGAAATGTTAAAACAAGGTGACTCCCCTTACTGCAGTCCATTTTGGATTGTACCCAAAAAGATAGATGCCTCTGGAAAACCGAAATTCAGGTTGGTCGTGGACTACCGAAATCTACATGAAATAACAATAAATGATAAATTTCCGATTCCTAATATTGACGAAATAATATTTGCAAAAAGAAATGGACCCTAAATCTATACCAAAAACTGCGTTTTCGACCAAAAATGGTCACTATGAGTACACTCGCATGCCATTTGGCTTAAAAAATGCTCCTGCAACCTTCCAACAGTGCATGCCTTATTTATTTAGATGATGTGATCATCTATTCAACATCTCTGAACGAACACCTATATTCACTGAGAAAGGTTTTTGGAGAACCTCATAATAAAAGCAAATTCAAAAAGAAAAAAGTTAATGACAGCAAATACTTGCCGCAAACCGAAACCTACCAATCAGCGGACTGATAATCACCAGAATAACTTCTACTGCGGCACAAGCTACAGCAGGAACACTCGAAATCAACCCAATAGAAAACAATCAAGGAATTATCTTGTGAATCTGGAACAAAGCAAACCCATTTCCTTTATGCATCACTGTCTCAGAATTAATATAATAGTAGTAGAAGAAACAATTAATAGTATAATGAAACAATGTCAAGAATTTAAAAGCGTTACACAAATTAAATATTCAACCGAGAAAATGGAAGAGACACAATGTCAAGAAATTAAAAAAAGTTACAAAAATTAAATATTTAACCGAGAAAATGGAAAGAGAAATGAATGGCATATGCATCTCAAAATGAAACAAACGACAACTGGGTAACTTTGTAGGTTCCACATTAAAATATCTTTGGGGCACACTAGACGAAGTCGACAGACAGCATATTGAACAACAAATTTCGACTCTATCACAAGACACAGAACACGTCAGCACTTTAAACCACGTTATTGACAGCCTCAATAATGGCATAGAAATAATTAACACCCAGTCCAATTCTTTGAAAAAATATCAAAAAATTAATCTATTAATATTTAACATTGAACATTTTACCGAAAATATCGTGGATATTGAAATGGGTTCACAACTAACACGACTAGGAATATTTAATCAAAAATATCGTAAACAATTTTATATTCAATACATTAAAACAAATATACTTATGACATGAAATATGACAAGTGAAAAACTTTATGATAATTGCAATGGTTAAGAGATTTATATTAAAAATAATAAAATTATAAAAATATAACTGCAAAGCAGAAGTAAAACAAATTACAATATGTAATAGTATTCAAAAATACACAAATGTAATATTTACAATATCTAATAGTATTCAACAAAAACAAATGTAATATTTACTGAAAAAAATGTAACCAAAGTCAAACCAATGTCACATATAGAAATTAAAGAAATGATTTTGTTAAACAATAAGTGTAACACAATTTACAGAAACATACATGAAGATTATTAGCTTAATATCTATTTTAGTTTTAATTTACATAATATATTTTCCTTTTATATAAAATGTAAAACAGCGCCACAAAAAAAAAATTATTATCTCTTACCTAAAACCAAGTAAAACCGCTTACAAAAATATCGAAAAAGAAACAGAATAAAAAACAGTTGAAATTGAAAATCCAGTACCACAATTATATTAGTAGAACTTAAAAGGCTTATGTTAATCCTCTGTAATTTTTGCTGGGCCGAAAGAATACATTTGTAAATTAGTTCATAACTGACTTCTGGTGAATAAAAGGAATAAAAGGAAAATTCTATTTTTTTAATTTAATGATAATTGCAGCACAACCCAAAACGACCAAGGCAATCCAACATAATTACAAATTTTTGATGATCCTTTACTATTTTCTATTATGTTTTATCCAACATGTCCAAGAACAAATTCTTGAAGTTAATCCAATTCAAGCCAAAAATGGCTACCTTATATTTAATACTGGATCAATAAGTTTACCAATCAATTACTTATCTGCAAATATTTCAAAAATAGAACAAACATAAACAATTAATAAAACAATCAGAAGAATATGAAACCTTATCCCAAGTTTAAAATTTTGTACAGAAATTAAAAAGAGAAATGAATGGCATAAGAATAGCAAAGCGCAGCAAAGGCGGCTTAGCTAATTTTATGGGCACAATTTAATAATACCTTTTTGGAACCTTAGAACAAGCAGATAAATAAGAGTTAGAATATAAAATTCATAATTTGTCAGAAAACAGCGTCCAACCTAATGAACTCAATGAAGGTTTAAAAACAGTAAATGAGGGGATAAAATTAAAAATGTATTACGTGCGATAAATGAAGGGGTTCAAAGATTAAACATTTTATTCTTTAATTTACAACAGTTTACTGAGTATGTAGAAGATATTGAACTTGGAATGTAGTTAACATGACTTGGCATTTTTAATCCTAAATTACTAAAACATAATCATCTAACACATATAAATTCTGAAATACTTCTACATACTAAAACTTCCACTTGGCTGAAAACGGATACAAATGAAATTCTAATATTTTCCCATATTCCAAAAGAAATAATTAAAACCCCAATCTTTACAATAATTCCGTATCCAAATAGTAATCAAAACATTTTAATAGAAAATGTACAAAATAAATTTTATGTTCAAAATAATCAAAATTAATTGGCATCTTCAAACTTTAATAATAAACAAATGCTTAACGGGCATACTTAACCAATTTAATACAGAATGCAGATATGTAAAAACTCATAAAGAATTTGACATCAATTATATCGAACCTAATGTAATATTAACTTGGAACTTACCAAAAACCATACTTAACCAAAATTGGATAAATAAAGAATTAATAATAGAGGGAGACAACATAAAAAAAACTTTTAACTGTGTAGTGTACGTAGTTCGATAGATTTTTAACTAGTTGGTCTTTTAAAAGTGGGTGGTAATTACTAATAAAGAGGACCTTGTACTTCCTTCGCTAGGGATGCGCACTCTTGCTATGCTCGGGTCTAGCTCGCCGTAGGTCGGGGTTCTTTTAGCTTAGGATAGTACGAAACGCTACTACATTTTAATAAGTGCGTCTTACTCATAAACAATATTCAAAACTGGATTATCGATTAAAAAAAAAGAAATGGTTTTATATTGATACTAATGATACACGCCGACACGTGTGAAGATAAGCTACAGATTCTGATAAGTATTGGGAATTTTGGATGTTAATGATTCCCTAAGTCTTTACCTTCCCTACCTTGACAATGCTACTTAAAATATTTACATTGTCCCTTGGTTAAGTTCAAAATAACTCTACCACATATTTAAGAAAGTGTTCAACATAAGTACTCGACAAACCATTAAATCTATTTATTCACAATTCATTATTTTTCAATATATCTTCAATCATAATTCCATTTATATAAATTCAGTTTAATAAACGTTTCCATTAAATCTCTTTTACAAACTAACAATTTTTATTCATTTTCGTTTATATTCAATGGGTAAAATAAAGTATATAAAAGTAAAGTATAAAGCAAATATATATAATAATTGAATATAAAATTAACAATTATAGTTACATAATCTTTAGTCAAATGCAGATATTATTTTATTTAGACGTTCGAGTGGCATTTTGTTAGAACTTTAATATAGGTAATTCATAATAAGGGTTTTAATCATTGTTGGTTTGTAGTACTCACGACCTTAAATATCCACTCCATGATGTGCGTAAAGTTGGGCCCAAGTTCACGTTGGCATTGTCGAGCTGTAGGTCAAACTTTAAAGGTTCTAAGTTAAATTCCTATTCAAATGCCAAAAGTTCCGTCAATCTGCGAGTATTTAATTCATTATTAATCGCAATACAAAAGAAAATCAAGAATCAGAACAAAACACGAAATATAACTGCAGTACTGCAGCGATAAGAGCTTAGGAAACCGCTGGCTGCTACACTGCGTTGCGATAAGACGAAATCACAAAGTTAGACCTCCGTTGGTCATAGGAGATGATCTTCACTGCGTGACGATGATGATGTTCAAATATAATTAAATCTGCTCCGGTCGTCTAAGCTTCTGCATAGCTGAATAATCTGGATGAGCTCTAGCCTTCCAATATATTTGGCCAGATATCATTTGGCAGGTGGCCGGTTGCGTAACTTGTTGCTGAAGGTTATGTCGCCTCGTGGCCTCTTCTTGGAGCGACGGGATTTAAACCATGAGCTGATGCGGGGGTCGACGAGACGGGGGGTAGTCGGCTGTAGAGCAACCAAATGCTCTTATATAGGCCTGGCCTTCCTTACGCCTTGGGGTCGAATCTCTTTGCCTCTTTCACACGAATCGCACACGGAAATTTATTGAAATATCCCACTCTTGTTTTATGAGATTGGATATATATATAACTAATTATATTTCCACGTGTATGCAAAGTTTAAATGGGCAGCGTCAAAAATTGTGAGCGTTCGCAACGAAGTTTAAAACGATAATGAATCAAGCTCTGGGAAGTTGCATGCTGGTGATCGCTGTTATAGCTTTTCTTTCCCTAACTGTACAATCGTACGATCATATTCTGTCCTGATTGGTCTAAGACAATTATCTCGCTTTTTGGTTACACAAAAGCTATGTCAACAACAATATCACTAAATTAGAAGCCCTTTCTTATATACAAGCTAAAGATATTTTTGAAATCCATAATAATACAAATAATAAATTTCAAATAATTACATTTACTATTTTAATAGTTTTAGTTGTCATCATATTATTTTATTATATCTACAAATAAAAGAATATACCTAAGAAATTTAAAATTAAATTCAAAAGACAAGTATTGAATCTAATATTTAATCAAATAATTATCAAATGAAATAATTTAAATCATATTTTGTATCTTAAATTATCTAAGTATCTTAATTTCTTAAGGATGGGATGTAGCACATGTACCATAGTACATATGTACATGTGGAAGAGTCATCGGGAAGCCCTTTTGAATCTTTCAACGACTTATTCTCTTTTTTTTCTGAAAATATAAACTTATTATTCATTCTTTATTACTTTAAAGCAAACCAATACAAATAATTAAAACATTTCATTTATTACATTTAAGCCATTAGATCCGGATTACCATCAACACTCAATCAATCAACCATAATTTTATTTTCTTCACACATAAATCGTTAAAGTTCTTGATTTTCAATACATTTTTTTTCTACTAGCACACAGTTTCAAACCGGCCAGTCCATCTTTTGTTAGCCTAGCTCACAGCTTACAACTCGACAATCCGGCCAACATACGTGACACCCAGTTGACGCAGTCTATAAGCCGGCCAACTAACTTACATCACCAACCGTTACCAAATTCAAATCTTAACTGCAACAAAATGGCGAACCACATAACTCGGGCACGCATGAGGTAGAGAAAGTCGCATTTGGAATATGTCCGGAGGTTTACGAATTCTTAGTCATTCTCAAGATCACAGTCCTCACTGGCTTGATCACTGGCGTCTTCTGCGCTTTCATCTTCAAACACTGTGGTAATCCTCTTCTCAGGCATATATCGCAGAGATTCATGAGAATATTTATAAGTTCGGTTATTATTTAATGCTTTAAGTTTATATCGATCTCCTGGTAATAATTCGGCCACTACAAATGGAACTTTAAACTTAGGATCTAGTTTGGTCTGATCACGTTCTTCATTTTTAAGCAAAACATGGTCTCCTACCTTGTGTTTTAACATAGTAGCTCTATTTTGGCATTATTTTCCATGTTACGTTTTGCCATTTCTCTAACTGAGCCAGCATCGATAATATTTTCTTCATTTACAACAGGTGTAAGACCAAATGGCCTTGCTTCTCTGCCAATAAGTATCTCTAATGGACTGACTTTAGTGACTCTGTTGGGTGTGCAATTAAGAGCCAGCTGAATCTCATCTAAAGGATCCTGCCAAGATCCCGGGCCAGTTTTAACTGCGGTCAGCTTGGACTTTAGAGTACTCATGACTGTGGCAATTAAATCCATTTTCTGTGCTGAGCAGAAATCACGGAATGCTGAACTAGCAAAACTACGACCTTGATCAGCGATAAGTCGGGAGGGGACACCGAATAATGATATAACAGATCTCACTGCCTTAATGCAACTATCAGTGTCTAACTTCATAGTATGAGAGAGGTAGACAAATTTGGTAAATGCGTCTATCAACACAATTATATACTCCTTCTGGTCGCTTTTTCCGCTAAGTTTACCTGTAATATCCATATGAATCGTATGCCACGGGATGTCGATTTTAGGAAAGGGATGGAGTTCTCGAGTTCATACGAGTTCATAAAACCAAGTAAAACCGCTTACAAAAATATCGAAAAAGAAACGGAATACAGTACCACAATTATATTAGTAGAACTTAAAAGGCTTATGTTAATCCTCTGTAAAAGGTTTGCTGGGCCGAAGGAATACATTTGTAAATTAGTTTATAACTGACTTCTGGTGAATAAAAGGAATAAAAGAAAAATTCTATTTTTTTAATTTAATGATAATTGCAGCACAACCCAAAACGAAGGCAATCTAACATAATTACAAATTTTGGATGATCCTTTACTATTTTTTATTATGTTTTATCCAACATTTCCAAGAACAAATTCTTGAAGTTAACCCAATTCAAGCCAAAAATGGCTACCTTATATTTAATACTGGATCAATAAGTTTACCAATCAATTACTTATCTGCAAATATTTCAAAAATAGAACAAACATAAACAATTAATAAAACAATCAGAAGAATATGAAACCTTATCCCAAGTTTAAAATTTTGTACAGAAATTAAAAAGAGAAATGAATGGCATAAGAATAGCAAAACGCAGCAAAGGCGGCTTAGCTAATTTTATGGGCACATTTAAAAAATACCTTTTTGGATCCTTAGATCAAGCAGATAAATAAGAGTTAGAATATAGAATATATAGAATATAGAATATAAAATTCATAATTTGTCTGAAAACAGTGTCCAAGCTAATGAACTCAATGAAGGTTTAAAAACAGTAAATGAAGGGATAAAATTAAAAATGTATTACGTGCGATAAATGAAGGGGTTCAAAGATTAATCATTTTATTCTTTAATTTACAACAGTTTACTGAGTATGTAGAAGATATTGAACTTGGAATGCAGTTAACATGACTTGGCATTTTTAATCCTAAATTACTAAAACATAATCATCTAACACATATAAATTCTGAAATACTTCTACATACTAAAACTTCCACTTGGCTGAAAACGGATACAAATGAAATTCTAATATTTTCCCACATTCCAAAAGAATTAATTAAAACCCCAATCTTTACAATAATTCCATATCCAAATAGTAATCAAAACATTTTAATAGAAAATGTACAAAATAAATTTTATGTTCAAAATATTCAAAATTAATTGGCATCTTCAAAAACTTTAATAATAAACAAATGCTTAACGGGCATACTTAACCAATTTAATACAGAATGCAGATATGTAAAAACTCATAAAGAATTTGACATCAATTATATCGAACCTAATATAATATTAACTTGGAACTTACCAAAAACCATACTTAACCAAAATTGGATAAATAAAGAATTAATAATAGAGGGAGACAACATAAAAAAAACTTTTAACTGTGTAGTGTACGTAGTTCGATAGATTTTTAACTAGTTGGTTTTTTAATAGTGGGTGGTAATTACTAATAAAGAGGACCTTGTACTTCCTTCGCTAGGGATGCGCACTCTTGCTATGCTCGGGTCTAGCTCGCCGTAGGTCGGGGTTCTTTTAGCTTAGGATAGTACGAAACGCTACTACATTTTAATAAGTGCGTCTTACTCATAAACAATATTCAAAACTGGATTATCGATTAAAAAAAAAGAAATGGCTTTATATTGATACTAATGATACACGCCGACACGTGTGAAGATAAGCTACAGATTCTGATAAGTATTGGGAATTTTGGATGTTAATGATTCCCTAAGTCTTTACCTTCCCTACCTTGACAATGCTACTTAAAATATTTACATTGTCCCTTGGCCAAGTTCAAAATAACTCTACCACATATTTAAGAAAGTGTTCAACATAAGTACTCGACAAACCATTAAATCTATTTATTCACAATTCATTATTTTTCAATATATCTTCAATCATAATTCCATTTATATAAATTCAGTTTAATAAACGTTTCCATTAAATCTCTTTTACAAACTAACAATTTTTATTCATTTTCGTTTATATTCAATGGGTAAAATAAAGTATATAAAAGTAAAGTATAAAGCAAATATATATAAGTAATTGAATATAAAATTAACAATTATAGTTACATAATCTTTAGTCAAATGCAGATATTATTTTATTTAGACGTTCGACTGGCATTTTGTTAGAACTTTAATATAGGTAATTCATAATAAGGGTTTTAATCATTGTTGGTTTGTAGTACTCACGACCTTAAATATCCACTCCATGATGTGCGTAAAGTTGGGCCCAAGTTCACGTTGACATTGTCGAGCTGTAGGTCAAACTTTAAAGGTTCTAAGTTAAATTCCTATTCAAATGCCAAAAGTTCCCTCAATCTGCGAGTATTTAATTCATTATTAATCGCAATACAAAAGAAAATCAAGAATCAGAACAAAACACGAAATATAACTGCAGTACTGCAGCGATAAGAGCTTAGGAAACCGCTGGCTGCTACACTGCGTTGCGATAAGACGAAATCTCAAAGTTAGACCTCCGTTGGTCATAGGAGATGATGCGTGACGATGATAATGTTCAAATATAATTAAATCTGCTCCGGTCGTCTAAACTTCTGCATAGCTGAATAATCTGGATGAGCTCTAGCCTTCCAATATATTTGGCCAGATATCATTTGGCAGGTGGCCGGTTGCGTAACTTGTTGCTGAAGGTTATGTCGCCTCGTGTCCTCTTCTTGGAGCGACGGGATTTAAACCATGAGCTGATGCGGGGGTCGACGAGACGGGGGGTAGTCGGCTGTAGAGCAACCAAATGCTCTTATATAGGCCTGGCCTTCCTTACGCCTTGGGGTCGAATCTCTTTGCCATCTCTATGCGAAGTTTAAATGGGCAGCGTCAAAAATTGTGAGCGTTCGCCACGAAGTTTAAAACGATAATGAATCAAGCTCTGGGAAGTTGCATGCTGGTGATCGCTGTTATAGCTTTTCTTTCCCTAACTGTACAATCGTACGATCATATTCTGTCCTGATTGGTCTAAGACAATTATCTCGCTTTTTGGTTACACAGTTTTAAACCGGCCAGTCCATCTTTTGTTAGCCTAGCTCACAGCTTACAACTCGACAATCCGGCCAACATAAGTGACACCCAGTTGACGCAGTCTATAAGCCGGCCAACTAACTTACATCACCAACCGTTACCAAATTTAATCTTAACTGCAACAAAATGGCGAACCACATAACTCGGGCACGCATGAGGTAGAGAAAGTCGCATTTGGAATATGTCCGGAGGTTTACGAATTCTTAGTCATTCTCAAGATCACAGTCCTCACTGGCTTGATCACTGGCGTCTTCTGCGCTTTCATCTTCAAACACTGTGGTAATCCTCTTCTCAGGCATATATCGCAGAGATTCATGAGAATATTTATAAGTTCGGTTATTATTTAATGCTTTAAGTTTATATCGATCTCCTGGTAATAATTCGGCCACTACAAATGGACCTTTAAACTTAGGATCTAGTTTGGTCTGATCACGTTCTTCATTTTTAAGCAAAACATGGTCTCCTACCTTGTGTTTTAACATAGTAGCTCTATTTTGGCATTATTTTCCATGTTACGTTTTGCCATTTCTCTAACTGAGCCAGCATCGATAATATTTTCTTCATTTACAACAGGTGTAAGACCAAATGGCCTTGCTTCTCTGCCAATAAGTATCTCTAATGGACTGACTTTAGTGACTCTGTTGGGTGTGCAATTAAGAGCCAGCTGAATCTCATCTAAAGAATCCTGCCAAGATCCCGGGCTAGTTTTAACTGCGGTCAGCATGGACTTTAGAGTACTCATGACTGTGGCAATTAAATCCATTTTCTGTACTGAGCAGAAATCACGGAATGCTGAACTAGGAAAACTACGACCTTGATCAGCGATAAGTCGGGAGGGGACACCGAATAATGATATAACAGATCTCACTGCCTTAATGCAACTATCAGTGTCTAACTTCATAGTATGAGAGAGGTAGACAAATTTGGTAAATGCGTCTATCAACACAATTATATACTCCTTCTGGTCGCTTTTTCCGCTAAGTTTACCTGTAATATCCATATGAATCGTATGCCACGGGATGTCGATTTTAGGAAAGGGATGGAGTTCTCGAGTTCATACGAGTTCATAAAACCAAGTAAAACCGCTTACAAAAATATCGAAAAAGAAACGGAATAAAAAACAGTTGAAATTGAAAATCCAGTACCACAATTATATTAGTAGAACTTAAAAGGCTTATGTTAATCCTCTGTAAAAGGTTTGCTGGGCCGAAAGAATACAATTGTAAATTAGTTCATAACTGACTTCTGGTGAATAAAAGGAATAAAAGGAAAATTATATTTTTTTAATTTAATGATAATTGCAGCACAACCCAAAACGACCAAGGCAATCTAACATAATTACAAATTTTTGATGATCCTTTACTATTTTTTATTATGTTTTATCCAACATTTCCAAGAACAAATTCTTGAAGTTAACCCAATTCAAGCCTAAAATGGCTACCTTATATTTAATACTGGATCAATAAGTTTACCAATCAATTACTTATCTGCAAATATTTCAAAAATAGAACAAACATAAACAATTAATAAAACAATCAGAAGAATATGAAACCTTATCCCAAGTTTAAAATTTTGTACAGAAATTAAAAAGAGAAATGAATGGCATAAGAATAGCAAAACGCAGCAAAGGCGGCTTAGCTAATTTTATGGGCACATTTAAAAAATACCTTTTTGGATCCTTAGATCAAGCAGATAAATAAGAGTTAGAATATAAAATTCATAATTTGTCTGAAAACAGTGTCCAAGCTAATGAACTCAATGAAGGTTTAAAAACAGTAAATGAAGGGATAAAATTAAAAATGTATTACGTGCGATAAATGAAGGGGTTCAAAGATTAATCATTTTATTCTTTAATTTACAACAGTTTACTGAGTATGTAGAAGATATTGAACTTGGAATGCAGTTAACATGACTTGGCATTTTTAATCCTAAATTACTAAAACATAATCATCTAACACATAAATTCTGAAACACTTCTACATACTAAAACTTCCACTTGGCTGAAAACGGATACAAATGAAATTCTAATATTTTCCCACATTCCAAAAGAAATAATTAAAACCCCAATAATTCCATATCCAAATAGTAATCAAAACATTTTAATAGAAAATGTACAAAATAAATTTTATGTTCAAAATAATCAAAATTAATTGGCATCTTCAAAAACTTTAATAATAAACAAATGCTTAACGGGCATACTTAACCAATTTAATACAGAATGCAGATATGTAAAAACTCATAAAGAATTTGACATTAATTATATCGAACCTAATATAATATTAACTTGGAACTTACCAAAAACCATACTTAACCAAAATTGGATAAATAAAGAATTAATAATAGAGGGAGACAACATAAAAAAAGCTTTTAACTGTTCCATACAAACCGAAGACATTTCAATATCAAATACTATGTTAGATTACCCACAAGCGATTTATGTCAACAACAATATCACTAAATTAGAAGCCCTTTCTTATATACAAGCTAAAGATATTTTTGAAATCCATAATAATACAAATAATAAATTTCAAATAATTACATTTACTATTTTAATAGTTTTAGTTGTCATCATATTATTTTATTATATCTAAAAATAAAAGAATATACATAAGAAATTTATAATCAAATTCAAAAGACAAGTATTGAATCTAATATTTAATCAAATAATTATCAAATCAAATAATTTAAATCATATTTTGTATCTTAAATTATCTAAGTATCTTAATTTCTTAAGGATGGGATGTAGCACATGTACCATAGTACATATGTACATGTGGAAGAGTCATCGGG
This sequence comes from Drosophila erecta, assembly GCF_003286155.1. Taxonomy (NCBI): domain Eukaryota; kingdom Metazoa; phylum Arthropoda; class Insecta; order Diptera; family Drosophilidae; genus Drosophila; species Drosophila erecta. Next base: position 10,266 of record NW_020825258.1, on the reverse strand, counting down.
AAGCCCTTTTTCTTCTTCATTACTCTCGTTGTCTGCGCAACGTTTTCTGACGCGTGAGCGAGGCATGTCTATTATGCGCAATGATCGAAAACTGACTGACTCAATCTCTTTTCACAAAATCAGAATTATGCTTAGTTCTTAACTCTACATTGTAGTGTACGTAGTTCGATAGATTTTTAACTAGTTGGTCTTTTAATAGTGGGTGGTAATTACTAATAAAGAGGACCTTGTACTTCCTTCGCTAGGGATGCGCACTCTTGCTATGCTCGGGTCTAGCTCGCCGTAGGTCGGGGTTCTTTTAGCTTAGGATAGTACGAAACGCTACTACATTTTAATAAGTGCGTCTTACTCATAAACAATATTCAAAACTGGATTATCGATTAAAAAAAGAAATGTCTTTATATTGATACTAATGATAACGCCGACACGTGTGAAGATAAGCTACAGATTCTGATAAGTATTGGGAATTTTTGATGTTAATGATTCCCTAAGTCTTTACCCTCCCTACCATGACAATGCTACTTAAAATATTTACATTGTCCCTTGGCCAAGTTCAAAATAACTCCACCACATATTTAAGAAAGCGTTAAACATAAGTACTCGACAAACCATTAAATCTATTTATTCACAATTCATTCTTTTTCAATATATCTTCAATCATAATTCCATTTATATAAATTCAGTTTAATAAGCGGTTTCATTAAATCTCTTTTACAAACTAACAATATTTTTATGTACGCATAATTATCCTAGTCATTCTCTAACTCTTCATATTCGTTTATATTCAATGGGTAAAATAAAGTATATAAAAGTAAAGTATAAAGCAAATATATATAAGTAATTGAATATAAAATTAACAATTATAGTTACATAATCTTTAGTCAAATGCAGATATTATTTTATTTAGACGTTCGAGTGGCATTTTGTTAGAAATTTAATATAGGTAATTCATAATAAGGGTTTTAATCATTGTTGGTTTGTAGTACTCACGACCTTAAATATCCACTCCATGATGTGCGTAAAGTTGGGCCCAAGTTCACGTTGACATTGTCGAGCTGTAGGTCAAACTTTAAAGGTTCTAAGTTAAATTCCTATTCAAATGCCAAAAGTTCCGTCAATCTGCGAGTATTTAATTCATTATTAATCGCAATACAAAAGAAAATCAAGAATCAAAACAAAACACGAAATATAACTGCAGTACTGCAGCGATAAGAGCTTAGGAAACTGCTTATTGCCACTTTCACACGAATCGCACACGGAAATTTATTGAAATATCCCACTCTTGTTTTATGAGATTGGATATATATATAACTAATTATATTTCCACGTGTATGCGAAGTTTAAATGGGCAGCGTCAAAAATTGTGAGCGTTCGCCACGAAGTTTAATCCGACAATGAATCAAGCTCTGGGAAGTTGCATGCTGGTGATCGCTGTTATAGCTTTTCTTTCCCTAGCTGTACAATCGTACGATCATATTCTGTCCTGATTGGTCTAAGACAATTCTCTCGCTTTTTGGTTACAAAAAAGCTGCTATAATTTAGGGCGAGGGTGTCTTGAAGAGTTATTGCAGTGTAAAGTTAAGTTGGTCACTACAACTGTTCCATACAAACCGAAGACATCTCAATATCAAATACTATGTTAGATTACCCACAAGCGATTTATGTCAACAACAATATCACTAAATTAGAAGCCCTTTCTTATATACAAGCTAAAGATATTTTTGAAATCCATAATAATACAAATAATAAATTTCAAATAATTACATTTACTATTTTAATAGTTTTAGTTGTCATCATATTATTTTATTATATCTACAAATAAAAGAACCTAAGAAATTTAAAATTAAATTTAAAAGACAAGTATTGAATCTAATATTTAATCAAATAATTATCAAATCAAATAATTTAAATCATATTTTGTATCTTAAATTATCTAAGTATCTTAATTTCTTAAGGATGGGATGTAGCACATGTACCATAGTACATATGTACATGTGGAAGAGTCATCGGGAAGCCCTTTTTCTTCTTCATTACTCTCGTTGTCTACGCAACGTTTTCTGACGCGTGAGCGAGGCATGTCTATTATGCGCAATGATCGAAAACTGACTGACTCAATCTCTTTTCACAAAATCAGAATTATGCTTAGTTCTTAACTCTACATGTAATACCAACCACCCCTTAATATCGATAATCGATATTAATTTATTTTAAACTTTTTTTTTTCTTTTCGAACAAAAATTAAGTTGAATCTTTCAACGACTTATTCTCTTTTTTTTCTGAAAATATAAACTTATTATTCATTCTTTATTACTTTAAAGCAAACCAATACAAATAATTAAAACATTTTATTTATTACATTTAAGCCATGAGATCCGGATTACCATCAACACTCAATCAATCAACCATAATTTTATCTTCTTCACACATAAATCGTTAAAGTTCTTGATTTTCAATACATTTTTTTTCTACTAGCACACAGTTTCAAACCGGCCAGTCCATCTTTTGTTAGCCTAGCTCACAGCTTACAACTCGACAATCCGGCCAACATAAGTGACACCCAGTTGACGCAGTCTATAAGCCGGCCAACTAACTTACATCACCAACCGTTACCAAATTTAATCTTAACTGCAACAAAATGGCGAACCACATAACTCGGGCACGCATGAGGTAGAGAAAGTCGCATTTGGAATATGTCCGGAGGTTTACGAATTCTTAGTCATTCTCAAGATCACAGTCCTCACTGGCTTGATCACTGGCGTCTTCTGCGCTTTCATCTTCAAACACTGTGGTAATCCTCTTCTCAGGCATATATCGCAGAGATTCATGAGAATATTTATAAGTTCGGTTATTATTTAATGCTTTAAGTTTATATCGATCTCCTGGTAATAATTCGGCCACTACAAATGGACCTTTAAACTTAGGATCTAGTTTGGTCTGATCACGTTCTTCATTTTTAAGCAAAACATGGTCTCCTACCTTGTGTTTTAACATAGTAGCTCTATTTTGGCATTATTTTCCATGTTACGTTTTGCCATTTCTCTAACTGAGCCAGCATCGATAATATTTTCTTCATTTACAACAGATGTAAGACCAAATGGCCTTGCTTCTCTGCCAATAAGTATCTCTAATGGACTGACTTTAGTGACTCGTTGGGTGTGCAATTAAGAGCCAGCTGAATCTCATCTAAAGAATCCTGCCAAAATCCCGGGCCAGTTTTAACTGCGGTCAGCATGGACTTTAGAGTACTCATGACTGTGGCAATTAAATCCATTTTCTGTGCTGAGCAGAAATCACGGAATGCTGAACTAGCAAAACTACGACCTTGATCAGCGATAAGTGGGGAGGGGACACCGAATAATGATATAACAGATCTCACTGCCTTAATGCAACTATCAGTGTCTAACTTCATAGTATGAGAGAGGTAGACAAATTTGGTAAATGCGTCTATCAACACAATTATATACTCCTTCTGGTCGCTTTTTCCGCTAAGTTTACCTGTAATATCCATATGAATCGTATGCCACGGGATGTCGATTTTAGGAAAGGGATGGAGTTCTCGAGTTCATACGAGTTCATAAAACCAAGTAAAACCGCTTACAAAAATATCGAAAAAGAAACAGAATAAAAAACAGTTGAAATTGAAAATCCAGTACCACAATTATATTAGTAGAACTTAAAAGGCTTATGTTAATCCTCTGTAAAAGGTTTGCTGGGCCGAAAGAATACATTTGTAAATTAGTTCATAACTGACTTCTGGTGAATAAAAGGAATAAAAGGAAAATTATATTTTTTTAATTTAATGATAATTGCAGCACAACCCAAAACGACCAAGGCAATCCAACATAATTACAAATTTTTGATGATCCTTTACTATTTTTTATTATGTTTTATCCAACATTTCCAAGAACAAATTCTTGAAGTTAACCCAATTCAAGCCAAAAATGGCTACCTTATATTTAATACTGGATCAATAAGTTTACCAATCAATTACTTATCTGCAAATATTTCAAAAATAGAACAAACATAAACAATTAATAAAACAATCAGAAGAATATGAAACCTTATCCCAAGTTTCAAATTTTGTACAGAAATTAAAAAGAGAAATGAATGGCATAAGAATAGCAAACCGCAGCAAAGGCGGCTTAGCTAATTTTATGGGCACATTTAAAAAATTCCTTTTTGGATCCTTAGATCAAGCAGATAAATAAGAGTTAGAATATAAAATTCATAATTTGTCTGAAAACAGTGTCCAAGCTAATGAACTCAATGAAGGTTTAAAAACAGTAAATGAAGGGATAAAATTAAAAATGTATTACGTGCGATAAATGAAGGGGTTCAAAGATTAATCATTTTATTCTTTAATTTACAACACTTTACTGAGTATGTAGAAGATATTGAACTTGGAATGCAGTTAACATGACTTGGCATTTTTAATCCTAAATTACTAAAACATAATCATCTAACACATATAAATTCTGAAATACTTCTACATACTAAAACTTCCACTTGGCTGAAAACGGATACCAATGAAATTCTAATATTTTCCCACATTCCAAAAGAAATAATTAAAACCCCAATCCTTACAATAATTCCATATCCAAATAGTAATCAAAACATTTTAATAGAAAATGTACAACATAAATTTTATGTTCAAAATAATCAAAATTAATTGGCATCTTCAAAAACTTTAATAATAAACAAATGCTTAACGGGCATACTTAACCAATTTAATACAGAATGCAGATATGTAAAAACTCATAAAGAATTTGACATTAATTATATCGAACCTAATATAATATTAACTTGGAACTTACCAAAAACCATAACCAAAATTGGATAAATAAAGAATTAATAATAGAGGGAGACAACATAAAAAAAGCTTTTAACTGTTCCATACAAACCGAAGACATCTCAATATCAAATACTATGTTAGATTACCCACAAGCGATTTATGTCAACAACAATATCACTAAATTAGAAGCCCTTTCTTATATACAAGCTAAAGATATTTTTGAAATCCTTATTATGGATATAATATTAATAATGGATAGTAATAAATTTCAAATAATTACATTTACTATTTTAATAGTTTTAGTTGTCATCATTATTTTATTATATCTAAAAATAATATACATAAGAAATTTATAATCAAATTCAAAAGACAAGTATTGAATCTAATATTTAATCAAATAATTATCAAATCAAATAATTTAAATCATATTTTGTATCTTAAATTATCTAAGTATCTTAATTTCTTAAGGATGGGATGTAGCACATGTACCATAGTACATATGTACATGTGGAAGAGTCATCGGGAAGCCCTTTTTCTTCTTCATTACTCTCGTTGTCTACGCAACGTTTTCTGACGCGTGAGCGAGGCATGTCTATTATGCGCAATGATCGAAAACTGACTGACTCAATCTCTTTTCACAAAATCAGAATTATGCTTAGTTCTTAACTCTACATTGTAGTGTACGTAGTTCGATAGATTTTTAACTAGTTGGTCTTTTAATAGTGGGTGGTAATTACTAATAAAGAGGACCTTGTACTTCCTTCGCTAGGGATGCGCACTCTTGCTATGCTCGGGTCTAGCTCGCCGTAGGTCGGGGTTCTTTTAGCTTAGGATAGTACGAAACGCTACTACATTTTATTAAGTGCGTCTTACTCATAAACAATATTCAAAACTAGATTATCGATTAAAAAAAGAAATGGCTTTATATTGATACTAATGATACACGCCGACACGTGTGAAGATAAGCTACAGATTCTGATAAGTATTGGGAATTTTGGATGTTAATGATTCCCTAAGTCTTTACCCTCCCTACATGACAATGCTACTTAAAATATTTACATTGTCCCTTGGCCAAGTTCAAAATAACTCCACCACATATTTAAGAAAGCGTTAAACATAAGTACTCGACAAACCATTAAATCTATTTATTCACAATTCATTCTTTTTCAATATATCTTCAATCATAATTCCATTTATATAAATTCAGTTTAATAAGCGGTTTCATTAAATCTCTTTTACAAATTAACAATATTTTTATGTACGCATAATTATCCTAGTCATTCTCTAACTCTTAATTTTCGTTTATATTCAATGGGTAAAATAAAGTATATAAAAGTAAAGTATAAAGCAAATATATATAGTAACATATCCATTATTACACCCACAACTCCCCACTAGTATAAGCTCATATACACACATTAATGTATAAACACAAAATATCTAAGTCTAAGCACAAAATGTAATCAAAGAACGAGAGCCCTTCGATTAACCTTGGACACAGCGTCATGTTCCAAAGCCACCCTTTCTCACAGATCGCAAATCATAAACATAGACACTTGTCGCCTTATCATAAACATAGACACTTGCCGCTTTTATAAACACAGACTCTCGTCCCCTAATCATTTGCATTCGACCACTTGGCGAGCCAACTGAAATAATAAACTTTCGCGATCGGCGCCTACGCCTACGCACTTGTCCCAGGATTCTCCAATTACCCCTATTCTTCAGAAGACTCTCTTCCAACAAGAAAATAGAGGTTTACAACCCAACTCTCTTAAACTTCGCTCTTTGGCTTCCCCAAATTGCCTATAAAACAGCAAGCATGCCTCCATGCAGCAGTTCAGTACTGAGTACGTTATCAACCGCGATAACACCGCTTAAGCCAATTTAACTTTCCAATCTCGTGATAATCAAATGGCTCTAGTTCTTTCCATAAATGGAATTAATAAAAAGGTTTAATAAAATATAAAACTCAATCGTGTGTTTTTTTTTATCAAACCCTCGGTCTGAATTCGTAAATGGCGCAGTCGGTAGGATAAAAAGAAAAAGTTGTACGACTCGTTTACAAATATCAATCTAGTGACAAAAGATCCTTGTACGACCAAGCGTATCTTTTAATGATTGAACCACGCGAATCGGCGCTAAGTGAACGTAAATCGTAATACAATAAAACTCTATTTATCCGCAAAAGAACTACGTATAATCGGTGGTTGTCACACAATAGTCAACCTACTGCATACGATTAATAAAAGTGTAAAAACAAAAAACCAAAAAACTCTACAGAAACAAAAATCAACCATGGCAACCGAACAAATCCAACTATTATCAGAATCCCACTTGAATCAAGCCTTAAATCAAATTAGGCAAATACCTTCATTCAGTGGAGACACCCAAGAGCTCAGTGCCTTCATACGAAGGATAGAGTTCATACTCCAACTGTATCCAACAACGGACCCCAGGCAAAAACACGTATTCTTCAGCGCAATAGAGATGCAGCTTGCAGGAGATGCCCAACGAGTGTCACAATTATCTGGAGCAACAACCTGGCCCACCCTAATGAACGCACTCATCAGCGAATATAAAACACAAACACCATGTGAAGAATTACTCCGTCGCCTCTACAATACACCCTTCAACGGAAGTATCCGTAAGTTCGTCGAAGAATTAGAAACCAAATCATTCACAATATCAAATAAGCTTATGTTAGGAAATAACGTTAACAACACCTTATTATACACAAATGCATTAAACAACAAAGTTAAAGATGTGATCATGTGAAAATTGCGCGATAGGTTATTTATGTTGCTTGCTAGACATGACATAACGACAGTATCTAAGCTCAAACAAATAGCACAACAAGAAGGTGTATACGAAATAACCTTCAATGACCGAACGAAACACCAAAATAACTCCAATCCTAACACAAATCCACCCCAAACTTCTAAGAATAAAGGAAATTATCAAAATTTCGCGAATTATGTTATGCACAACACAAATAAATCAAATCCCAACAATAATTCAAAACCTATTGTATCAAACCAGCAGGTTATGCATAAATTTAAACAAAAGCTAAATCAGGGTAGAGCCCAGAACCCTTTAAATTACCCACAACATAATAGTAAGGCACCAAACCCTCCCGTCAAACGGCAGAGAGAAAGTGCTAGTGACCAATACAAAATGGACACAAGCGAAAATTTTCTTCAACCAGCCTCGGAATCAGAAAGCGATCCAGAGGAGTAGGTAATCCATTCCTAAAAATTAAACTAAATAATATTACTCTCAAATGCCTAGTAGACACTGGTTCGTCTATCAATATTATGAAACAAAATTTCTTTAATTTCCCAATAAAATTCTGTAAAATGAAAGTCCACACTATCAATGGCACTATAGTATTGAACCAAAGCGTTTCATTGCATTCAAGCAAACTTTGTCCGACTAAACCAACATTCTTTATTCACAATTTCTCAGAAAAATATGATCTACTATTAGGCAGAAATTATTTGGAGTCAACCAACACTCAAATTAACTATTCAACACAAACAGTCAACATAAATGGCTACCCATTTGAAATGTGGTACGATCACATCCAAAAAGATGAGTCAAAAGTTACCAATGAGTACCCCAAATCATCTAACCTAGAGGAAACTCCTCTACATACCCCAAAAAAGGAAAAATCCCTCCGTAAAATTAAGCGGAAACCCCACTTAAAACCAGATGAGCCAAAGCCATCCAATCCAGAAGAATCCAAGACTACCAATGAGTGTCCCAAATCTTCTGAATCTGAGGAAAACCCTCTTATTACCCCTTACATAGAAGAAGCCCTTCTAGTAACATCCTCTAACTACGCCTTAAACGACGAGTTAAGAGAATCCAACGTATTCAGATTAGAACATCTAAATACGGAAGAAAGGGAACAACTTTCACACGTTTTGCTCGAATATAGTGATATTCAGTACAAAGAAGGTGAAAATTTGACCTTCACAAGTACGATTAAACACTCTATTCATACAAAGCACGAAGACCCTATCTATAAAAAACCATATAAATACCCCCAAGCATTTGACCAAGAAGTTAATAAACAAATCAACGAAATGATAGAACAAAAAATAATTAGGAAATCAAAATCTCCCTATTGTTCTCCAATTTGGATTGTCCCAAAGAAAAGCGATGCTTCTGGCAAACCAAAATTTCGATTAGTCATAGACTATCGTAGCCTCAATGAAATAACCATTGACGACAAATTCCCTATTCCTGTAATGGACGAAATATTAGACAAGCTTGGACGCTGTCAATACTTCACAACCATAGATCTAGCTAAAGGTTTCCATCAAATTCAAATGGACCAACAGTCAATACCCAAAACCGCATTCTCAACAAAACATGGACATTACGAATATACTCGTATGCCTTTCGGTTTGAAAAATGCACCAGCAACCTTTCAACGTTGCATGAATAACCTTCTAGAAGATTTAATCTATAAGGATTGTTTAGTCTACTTAGATGATATTATCGTTTACTCCACTTCACTAGAGGAACACATAATGTCATTGAAAAGGGTATTTGATAAGCTACGATCAGCAAATCTAAAATTGCAACTTGATAAATGTGAATTTCTAAAGAAAGAAACAGAATTTCTCGGTCACATTATCACGACAGACGGTATAAAACCAAACCCTAACAAAATAAAGGCAATTGTCAACTTTCCTATCCCAAAAACTACAAAAGTAATAAAATCTTTCCTTGGACTCTGCGGATTCTACCGTAAGTTCATTCCCAATTTTGCTAAAATAGCAAAACCCATGACACTTAAATTGAAAAAAGGAGCAACAATTAACACAAAAGATAATGACTACATGTCCGCCTTCGAGAAACTTAAAGTACTCATTACGTCCGATCCGATCCTAATATATCCTAACTTCGAAAAGAAATTCTCATTAACGACAGACGCAAGTAATATAGCTATAGGCGCTGTATTATCTCAAGAACACAAACCTATTTGTTATGCAAGCAGAACTCTAAACGAACACGAACTTAACTATTCAGCAATAGAAAAAGAACTATTAGCTATAGTATGGGCAACAAAATATTTCAGATCTTACCTATTCGGTAGAAAATTCGACATATTAAGCGATCATAGGCCACTTGTATGGCTAAACAATATAAAAGACCCTAACATGAAGTTACAGAGATGGAAGATAAAACTTAACGAATACGATTATAATATCCAATACCTACCTGGTAAAGAAAATCATGTCGCGGATGCTCTATCCAGAATTCAAATTCAAGAAAACTTCCTAGGAGAAGATGATCCAATCTCCCTTCCCACAGCAGCTACTATACATAGTGCATCAGAAGATAACCAAAATCACATTCCAATAACAGAAAGGCCCCTTAATTATTATAACAGACAATTCGAATTCATAAAAGACAATTTTGACGACGTCCAGATAATAAAATATTTCCACAAAACTAGA